>NW_026735660.1:0-109000 GCF_949786415.1 Peromyscus eremicus
CTTAAGCAGAATTGAACTAGATATGGCCGTGCGTGTAGGAAGCACAGTTCTTTGTTCTGAGCAAGCTCACTGTTCTGACCCCATAGGAAACACAGTAGAGTAGAAGAGTGCTCTTTTCTCAAAAGCAGAGTGTGTTTCTTGTAAGGCGAGCTAGCGTTTGTTTCCCAGTCCTAAATGGAGGTGAATCACATGCAGTTTCTAGTCCTACGAGCAAGAGTTGTTTTATGGTAAGAAGAGTCACTATTGCACTGCCATTGCCATACACAGGACAAATAGCACTGGCGTCTGTTCCCAGCAAGTACAGTGTATCGGACTGAAGAGGAGCTACTGTTCTTGTCAGGTTCCTAAGCAGAATTGAACTAGATATGGCCGTGTGTGTAGGAAGCACAGTCTTAATGTTCTGAGCAAGTTCAATCTTCTGGCTCTAGAGGAAACACAGTAGAGTAGAAGAGTGCTCTTTTCTCAAAAGCAGAGTGTGTTTCTCGGAAGTCAAACTATTGTTTGTTTCCCAGTCCTAAATGGAGTTGAGTCACATGCAGTTTTTTGTCCTACGAGCAAGAGTTGTTTTCTGGTAAGACAAGTCACTATTGTGCTCTAATTGCCATACACAGTGCAAATAGCACTCGCGTCTGTTCCCCGCAAGTACAGTGTATTGTACTGAAGAGGATATACTGTTCTTGTCAGTTTCCTAAGCAGAGTTGAACTAGATATGGCCCGTGTGTGTAGGAAGCACAGTTGTTTTGTTCTGAGCAAGCTCACTTTTCAGAACACATAGGAAACACAGTAGAGTAGAAGAGTGCTCTTTTCTCAAAAGCAGAGTGTGTTTCATGTGAGGTGAGCAAGCTTTTGTTTCCCAGTCCTAAATGGAGTTGAATCACATGCAGTTTCTGGTCCTACGAGCAAGAGTTGTTTTCTGGTAAGAAGAGTCACTATTGTGCTGCCATTGCCATACACAGGACAAATAGCACTGGCGTCTGTTCCCAGCAAGTACAGTGTATTGGACTGAAGAGGATCTACTGTTCTTGTCAGGTTCTTAAGCAGAATTGAACTAGATATGGCCGTGCGTGTAGGAAGCACAGTTCTTTGTTCTGAGCAAGCTCACTGTTCTGACCCCATAGGAAACACAGTAGAGTAGAAGAGTGCTCTTTTCTCAAAAGCAGAGTGTTTTTCTTTTAAGGCGAGCTAGCGTTTGTTTCCCAGTCCTAAATGGAGTTGAGTCACATGCAGTTTTTTGTCCTATGAGCAAGAGTTGTTTTCTGGTAAGGAAAGTCACTATTGCGCTCCCCTTGCCATACATAGTGCAAATAGCTCTCGCGTCTGTTCCCAGCAAGTACAGTGTATCGGACTGAAGAGGATCTACTGTTCTTGTCAGGTTCCTAAGCAGAGTTGAACTAGATATGGCCCGTGTGTGTAGGAAGCACCGTTCTTATGTTGTGAGCAAGCTCACTGTTCTGGCCCTATAGGAAACACAGTAGAGTAGAAGAGTGCTCTTTTCTCAAAAGCAGATGTGTTTTTGTAAGGTGAGCTAGCGTTTGTTTCCTAGTCCTAAATGGAGTTGAATCACATGCAGTTTCTGGTCCTATGAACAAGAGTTTTTTTCTGGTAAGGAAAGTCACTATTGCGCTCCCATTGCCCTACACAAGGCAAATAGCACTCGCGTCTTTTCCCAGCAAGTACAGTGTATTGGACTGAATAGGAGCTACTGTTCTTGTCAGTTTTATAAGCTGAGTTGAACTAGTTATGGCCCGTGTGTAGGAAGCACAGTTCTTTTGTTCTGAGAAAGCTCACTGTTCTGGCCCTATAGGAAACACAATAGAGTAGAAGAGTGCTCTTTTTCCTAAAGCAGAGTGTGTTTCTTGTAAGGCGAGCTAGCGTTTGTTTCCCAGTCCTAAATGGAGATGAATCACATGCAGTTTCTAGTCCTAAGAGCAAGAGTTGTTTTATGGTAAGAAGAGTCACTATTGCACTGCCATTGCCATACACAGGACAAATAGCACTGGCGTTTGTTCCCAGCAAATACAGTGTATTGTACAGAAGAGGATCTACTGTTCTTGTCAGGTTCCTAAGCAGAATTGAACTAGATATGGCCATGTGTGTAGGAAGCACAGTCTTAATGTTCTGATCAAGTTCAATCTTCTGGCTCTATAGGAAACACAGTAGAGTAGAAGAGTGCTCTTTTCTCAAAAGCAGAGTGTGTTTCTCGGAAGTCGAACTAGCGTTTGTTTCCTAGTCCTAAATGGAGTTGTGTCACATGCACTTTTTTGTCCTACGAGCAAGAGTTGTTTTCTGGTAAGACCAGTCAGTATTGTGCTCCAATTGCCATACACAGTGCAAACAGCACTCGTGTCTGTTCCCTGCAAGTACAGTGTATTGGAAGGAAGAGGAGCTATTGTTCTTGTCAGTTTCCTAAGCAGAGTTGAACTAGATATGGCCCATGTGTGTAGGAAACACAGTTCTTTTGTTCTGAGCAAGCTCACTGTTCGGACCCCATAGGAAACACAGTACAGTAGAAGAGTGCTCTTTTCTCTAAAGCAGAGTGTGTTTCTTGTAAGGTGAGCCAGCTTTTGTTTCCCAGTCTAAATGGAGTTGAATCACATGCAATTTCTGGTCCTACAAGCAAGAGTTGTTTTCTGGTAAGAAGAGTCACTACTGCGCTGCCATTGCCATACACAGGACAAATAGCACTGGCGTCTGTTCCCAGCAAGTACAGTGTATTGGACTATAGAGGATCTACTGTTCTTGTCAGGTTCCTAAGCAGAATTGAACTAGATATGGCCGTGTGTGTAGGAAGCACAGTTCTTTTGTTCTGAGCAAGCTCACTGTTTGGACCCCATAGGAAACACAGTAGAATAGAAGAGTGCTCTTTTCTCTAAAGCAGAGTGTGTTTCTTGTAAGGCGAGCTACCGTTTGTTTCCCAGTCCTAAATGTAGTGGAATCACATGCAGTTTCTGGTCCTACGAGCAAGAGTTGTTTTCTGGTAAGGAAAGTCACCCTTGTGCTCCCATTGCCATACACAGTGCAAATAGCCCTCCAGTCTGTTCCCAGCAAGTACAGTGTATTGGACTGAAGAGGAGCTACTGTTCTTCTCAGTTTCCTAAGCAGAGTTGAACTAGATATGTCCCGTGTGTGTAGGTAGTACAGTTCTTTTTTTCTGAGCAAGCTCACTGTTCTGGCGCTATAGGAAACACAGTAGAGTAGAAGAGTGCTCTTTTCTCAAACCCAGAGTGTGTTTCTTGTAAAGCGAGCTAGAGTTTGTTTCCCAGTCCTAAATGGAGTTGAATCACATGCAGTTTCTGGTCCTACGAGCAAGAGTTGTTTTCTGGTAAGAAGAGTCACTATTGCGCTGCCTTTGCCATACACAGGACAAATAGCACTGGCGTTTGTTCCCAGCAAGTACAGTGTATTGGACTGAAGAGGATCTACTGTTCTTGTCAGGTTGTTAAGCAGAATTGAACTAGATATGGCCGTGTGTGTAGGAAGCACAGTTTTTTTGTTCTGAGCAAGCTCACTGTTCAGACCCTTTAGGAAACACAGTAGAGTAGAAGAGTGCTCTTTTCTCTAAAGCAGAGTGTGTTTCTTGTAAGGTGAGCTAGCTTTTGTTTCCCAGTCCTAAATGGAGTTGAATCACATGCAGTTTCTGGTCCTACGAGCAAGAGTTTTTTTCTGGTAAGAAGAGTCACTATTGCGCTGCCATTGCCATACACAGGACTAATAGCACTGGCGTCTGTTCCCAGCAAGTACAGTGTAGTGGACTGAAGAGGATCTACTGTTCTTGTCAGGTTCCTAGGCAGAATTGAAATAGATATGGCCGTGTGTGTAGGAAGCACAGTTCTTTTGTTCTGAGGAAACTCGCTTTTCGGACCCCATAGAAAACACAGTAGAGTAGACGAGTGCTCTTTTCTCAAAAGCAGAGTGTGTTTCTGGTAAGGCGAGCTAGCGTTTGTTTCCCAGTCCTAAATGGAGTTGAGTCACATGCAGTTTTTTGTCCTACGAGCAAGAGTTGTTTTCTGGTAAGACGAGTCAATATTGTGCTCCAATGCCATACACAGTGCAAATAGCACTCGCGTCTGTTCCCCGCAAGTATACTGTATCGGACTGAAGAGGAGCTACTGTTCTTGTCAGTTTCCTAAGCAGAGTTGAACTAGGCATGGCCCTTTTGTAGGAAGCACAGTTATTTTGTTCTGAGCAAGCTCACTGTTCTGGCCCTATAGGAAACACAATAGAATAGAAGAGTGCTCTTTTCCCTAAAGCAGAGTGTGTTTCTTGTAAGGCGAGCTAACGTTTGTTTCCCAGTCCTAAATGGAGTTGAATCACATGCAGTTTCTAATCCTACGAGCAAGGGTTGTTTTATGGTAAGAAGAGTCACTATTGCGCTGCCATTGCCATACACAGGACAAATAGCCCTGGCGTCTGTTCCCAGCAAGTACAGTGTTTTGGACTGAAGAGGATCTACTGTTCTTGTCAGGTTCTTAAGCAGAATTGAACTAGATATGGCCGTGTGTGTAGGAAGCACAGTTCTTTTGTTCTGAGCAAGCTCACTGTTCGGACCCCATAGGAAACACAGTAGAGTAGAAGAGTGCTCTTTTCTCAAAAGCAGAGTGTGTTTCTTGTAAGTCGAGCTAGCTTTTATTTCCCAGTCCTAAATGGAGTTGAGTCACATGCAGTTTTTTGTCCCACGAGCAAGAGTTGTTTTCTGGTAAGACGAGTCACTATTGTGCTCCAATGCCATACACAGTGCAAATAGCACTCACGTCTGTTCCCCGCAAGTACAGTGTATCGGACTGAAGAGGAGCTACTGTTCTTGTTTGTTTCCTAACCAGAGTTGAACTAGATATGGCCCGTGTGTGTAGAAAGCACAGTTCTTTTGTTCTGAGCAAGCTCACTGTTCGGACCCCATAGGAAACACAGTAGAGTAGAAGAGTGCTCTTTTCTCAAAAGCAGAGTGTGTTTCATGTAAGGCGAGCTAGCATTTATTTCCCAGTCCTAAATGGAGTTGAATCACATGCAGTTTCTGGTCCTACGAGCAAGAGTTGTTTTCTGGTAGGAATGTCACTATTGCGCTCCCATTGCCATACACAGTGCAAATAGCACTCGAGTCTGTTCCCAGCAAGTACAGTGTATCGGACTGAAGAGGAGCTACTGTTCTTGTCAGTTTCCTAAGCAGAGTTGAACTAGTTATGGCCCGTGTGTGGGAAGCACAGTTCTTTTGTTCTGAGCAAGCTCACTGTTCTGGCCCTATAGGAAACACAATAGAGTAGAAGAGTGCTCTTTTCCCTAAAGCAGAGTGTGTTTCTTGTAAGGCGAGCTAGCGTTTGTTTCCCAGTCCTAAATGGAGTTGAATCACATGCAGATTCTAGTCCTATGAGCAAGAGTTGTTTTATGGTAAGAAGAGTCACTATTGCGCTCCCATTGCCCTACACAAGGCAAATAGCACTCGCGTCTTTTCCCAGCAAGTACAGTGTATTGGACTGAATAGAGGCTACTGTTCTTGTCAGTTTACTAAGCAGAGTTGAACTAGATATGGTACGTGTGTGTAGGAAGCACAGTTCTTTTGTTCTGAGCAAGCTCACTGTTTGGAACACATAGGAAACACAGTAGAGTAGAAGAGTCCTCTTTTCTCTAAAGCAGAGTGTGTTTCTTGTAAGGCGAGCTAGAGTTTGTTTCCCAGTCCTAAATGGAGTTGAATCACATGCAGTTTCTGGTCCTACGAGAAAGAGTTGTTTTCTGGTAAGGAAAGTCACTATTGTGCTCCCATTGCCATACACAGTGTAAATAGCCCTCCCGTCTGTTCCCAGCAAGTACAGTGTATTGGACTGAAGAGGAGCTACTGTTCTTCTCAGTTTCCTAAGCAGAGTTGAACTATATATGTCCCGTGTGTGTAGGAAGTACAGTTCATTTTTTCTGAGCAAGCTCACTGTTCTGGCGCTATAGGAAACACAGTAGAGTAGAAGAGTGCTCTTTTCTCAAAACCAGAGTGTGTTTCTTGTAAAGCGAGCTAGAGTTTGTTTCCCAGTCCTAAATGGAGTTGAATCACATGCAGTTTCTGGTCCTACGAGCAAGAGTTGCTTTCTGGTAAGAAGAGTCACTCTTGCGCTGCCTTTGCCATACACAGGACAAATAGCACTGGCGTCTGTTCCCAGCAAGTACAGTGTATTGGACTGAAGAGGATCTACTGTTCTTGTCAGGTTGCTAAGCAGAATTGAACTAGATATGGCTGTGTGTGTAGGAAGCACAGTTTTTTTGTTCTGAGCAAGCTCACTGTTCAGACCCTTTAGGAAACACAGTAGAGTAGAAGAGTGCTCTTTTCTCTAAAGCAGAGTGTGTTTCTTGTAAGGTGAGCTAGCTTTTGTTTCCCAGTCCTAAATGGAGTTGAATCACATGCAGTTTCTGGTCCTACGAGCAAGAGTTGTTTTCTGGTAAGAAGAGTCACTATTGCGCTGCCATTGCCATACACAGGACTAATAGCACTGGCGTCTGTTCCCAGCAAGTACAGTGTAGTGGACTGAAGAGGATCTACTGTTCTTGTCAGGTTCCTAGGCAAAATTGAAATAGATATGGCCGTGTGTGTAGGAAGCACAGATCTTTTGTTCTGAGGAAACTCGCTTTTCGGACCCCATAGAAAACACAGTAGAGTAGACGAGTGCTCTTTTCTCAAAAGCAGAGTGTGTTTCTGGTAAGGCGAGCTAGCATTTGTTTCCCAGTCCTAAATGGATTTGAGTCACATGCAGTTGTTTGTCCTACGAGCAAGAGTTGTTTTCTGGTAAGACGAGTCACTATTGTGCTCCAATTGCCATACACAGTGCAAATAGCACTCGCGTCTGTTCCCCGCAAGTACAGTGTATTGGACTGAAGAGGAGCTACTGTTCTTGTCAGATTCCTAAGCAGAGTTGAACTAGATATGGCCCGTGTGTGTAGGAAGCACAGATCTTTTGTTCTGAGCAAGCTCACTGTTTGGACCCAATAGGAAACACAGTAGAGTAGAAGAGTGCTCTTTTCTCTAAAGCAGAGTGTGTTTCTTGTAAGGTGAGCTAGCGTTTGTTTCCCAGTCCTAAATGGAGTGGAATCACATGCAGTTTCTGGTCCTATGAGCAAGAGTTGTTTTCTGGTAAGGAAAGTCACTATTGTGCTCCAATTGCCAAACACAGTGCAAATAGCACTCGCGTCTGTTCCCCGCAAGTACAGTGTATTGTACTGAAGAGGATCTACTGTTCTTGTCAGTTTCCTAAGCAGAGTTGAACTAGATATGGCCCGTGTGTGTAGGAAGCACAGTTGTTTTGTTCTGAGCAAGCTCACTTTTCAGAACACATAGGAAACACAGTAGAGTAGAAGAGTGCTCTTTTCTCAAAAGCAGAGTGTGTTTCTTGTAAAGCGAGCTAGAGTTTGTTTTCCAGTCCTAAATGGAGTTGAATCACATGCAGTTTCTGGTCCTACGAGCAAGAGTTTTTTTCTGGTAAGAAGAGTCACTATTGAGCTGCCATTGCCATACACAGTGCAAATAGCACTCGCGTCTGTTCCCAGCAAGTACATTGTATCGGACTGAAGAGGAGCTACTGTTCTTGTCAGTTTCCTAAGCAGAGTTGAACTAGTTATGGCCCGTGTGTAGGAAGCACAGTTCTTTTGTTCTGAGCAAGCTCACTGTTCTGGCCCTATAGGAAACACAGTAGAGTAGAAGAGTGCTCTTTTCCCTAAAGCAGAGTGTGTTTCTTGTAAGGCGATCTAGCGTTTGTTTCCCAGTCCTAAATGGAGTTGAATCACATGCAGTTTCTAGTCCTACGAGCACGAGTTGTTTTCTGGTAAGAAGAGTCACTATTGCGCTGCCATTGCCATACACAGGACAAATAGCACTGGCGTATGTTCCCAGCAAGTACAGTGTATTGTAATGAAGAGGATCTACTGTTCTTCTCAGGTTCCTAAGCAGAATTGAACTAGATATGGCCGTGTGTGTAGGAAGCACAGTTCTTATGTTCGGAGCAAGTTCACTCTTCTGGCCCTATAGGATACACAGTAGAGTAGAAGAGTGCTTATTTCTCAAAAGCAGAGTGTGTTTTTGTAAGGCGAGCTAGCGTTTGTTTCCCAGTCCTAAATGGAGTTGAATCATATGCAGTTTCTGGTCCTATGAACAAGAATTGTTTTCTGGTAAGGAAAGTCACTATTGTGCTCCCATTGCCCTACACAAGGCAAATAGCACTAGCGTCTTTTCCCAGCAAGTACAGTGTATTGGACTGAATAGGAGCTACTGTTCTTGTCAGTTTCCTAAGCAGAGTTGAACTAGATATGGTCCGTGTTTGTTGGAAGCACAGTTCTTTTGTTCTGAGCAAGCTCACTGTTTGGACCCCATAGGAAACACAGTAGAATAGAAGAGTGCTCTTTTCTCTAAAGCAGAGTGTGTTTCTTGTAAGGCGAGCTACCGTTTGTTTCCCAGTCCTAAATGGAGTGGAATCACATGCAGTTTCTGGTCCTACGAGCAAGAGTTGTTTTCTGGTAAGGAAAGTCACCATTGTGCTCCCATTGCCATACACAGTGCAAATAGCCCTCCCGTCTGTTCCCAGCAATTACAGTGTATTGGACTGAAGAGGAGCTACTGTTCTTCTCAGTTTCCTAAGCAGAGTTGAACTAGATATGGCCCGTGTGTGTAGGAATAACAGTTCTTTTTTTCTGAGCAAGCTTACTGTTCTGGCCCTATAGGAAACACAGAAGAGTAGAAGAGTGCTCTTTTCTCAAAAGCAGAGTGTGTTTCTTGGAAGTCGAGCTAGCGTTTGTTTCCCAGTCCTAAATGGAGTTGAGTCACATGCAGTTTTTTGTCCTACGAGCAAGAGTTGTTTTCTTGTAAGACAAGTCACTATTGTGCTCCAATTGCCATACACAGTGCAAATAGCACTTGCGTCTGTTCCCCGCAAGTACAGTGTATTGGACTGAAGAGGATCTACTGTTCTTGTCAGGTTCCTAAGCAGACTTGAACTAGATATTGCCATGTGTGTAGGAAGCACAGTTTTTTTGTTCTGAGCAAGCTCACTTTTCGGAACACATAGGAAACACAGTAGAGTAGAAGAGTGCTCTTTTCTCAAAATCAGAGTGTGTTTCTTGGAAGTTGAGCTAGCATTTGTTTCCCAGTCCTAAATGGAGTTGAGTCACATGCAGTTTTTTGTTCTAGGAGCAAGAGTTGTTTTCTGGTAAGACAAGTCACTATTGTGCTCCAATGCCATACACAGTGCAAATAGCACTCGCGTCTGTTCCCCGCAAGTACAGTGTATTGGAGTGAAGAGGAGCTACTGTTCTTGTTTTTTCCTAAGCAGAGTTGAACTAGATATGGCCCGTGTGTGGAGAAAGCACAGTTCTTTGTTCTGAGCAAGCTCACTGTTTGGACCCCATAGGAAACACAGTAGAGTAGAATAAAGCTCTTTTCTCTAAAGCAGAGTGTGTTTCTTGTAAGGCGAGCTATCGTTTATTTACCAGTCCTAAATGGAGTTGAATCACATGCAGTTTCTGGTCCTAAGAGCAAGAGTTGTTTTCTGGTAAGGAAAGTCACTATTGCGCTACCATTGCAATACACAGTGCAAATAGCACTGGCGTCTGTTCCCAGCAAGTACAGTGTATCGGACTGAAGAGGAGCTACTGTTCTTGTCAGTTTCCTAAGCAGAGTTGAACTAGATATGGCCCGTGTGTAGGAAGCACAGTTGTTTTGTTCTGAGCAAGCTCACTGTTCTGGCCCTATAGGAAACACAGTAGAGTAGAAGAGTGATCTTTTCTCTAAAGCAGAGTGTGTTCCTTGTAAGGCGAGCTAGCGTTTGTTTCCCAGTCCTAAATGGAGTTGAATCACATGCAGTTTCTTGTCCTAAGAGCAAGAGTTGTTTTATGATAAGAAGAGTCACTATTGCGCTGCCATTGCCATACACAGTACAAATAGCACTGTCGTCTGTTCCCAGCAAGTACAGTGTATTGGACTGAAGAGGATCTACTGTTCTTGTCAGGTTCCTAAGCAGAATTGAACTAGATATGGCCGTGTGTTTAGGAAGCACAGTTCTTATGTTCTGAGCAAGTTCACTGTTCCGACACCATAGGAAATACAGTAGAGTAGATGAGTGATCTTTTCTCAAAAGCAGAGTGTGTTTTTTGTAAGGCGAGCTAGCGTTTGTTTCCCAGTCCTAAATGGAGTTGAATCACATGCAGTTTATGGTTCTAAGAGCAAGAGTTGTTTTCTGGTAAGGAACATCACTATTGCGCTCCCCTTGCCATACATAGTGCAAATAGCTCTCGCGTGTGTTCACAGCAAGTACAGTGCATCGGACTGAAGAGGAGCTACTGTTCTTGTCAGTTTCCTAAGCAGAGTTGAACTAGATATGGCCCGTGTGTGTAGGAAGCACCATTCTTATGTTCTGAGCAAGCTCACTGTTCTGGCCCTATAGGAAACACAGTAGAGTAGAAGAGTGCTCTTTTCTCAAAAGCAGAGTGTGTTTTTGTAAGGCGAGCTAGCGTTTGTTTCCTAGTCCAAAATGGAGTTGAGTCACATGCTTTTTTTTGTCCTACAAGCAAGAGTTGTTTTCTGGCAAGACGAGTCACTATTGTGTTCCAATTGCTATACACAGTGCAAATAGCCCTCCCGTCTGTTCCCTGCAAGTAAAGTGTATTGGACTGAAGAGGAGCTACTGTTCTTGTCAGTTTCCTAAGCAGAGTTGAACTAGATATGGCCCGTGTGTGTAGGAAGCACAGTTCTTTCGTTCTGAGCAAGCTCACTGTTCGGACCCCATAGGAAACACAGTAGAGTAGAAGAGTGCTCTTTTCTCAAAAGCAGTGTGTGTTTCATGTAAGGCGAGCTAGCATTTGTTTCCCAGTCCTAAATGGAGTTGAATCACATGCAGTTTGTGGTCCTACGAGCAAGAGTTGTTTTCTGGTAAGAAGAGTCACTATTGCGCTGCCATTGCCATACACAGGACACATAGCACTGGCGTCTGTTCCCAGCAAGTACAGTGTATTGGACTGAAGAGGAGCTACTGTTCTTGTTTGTTTCCTAAGCAGAGTTGAACTAGATATGGCCCGTGTGTAGAAAGCACAGTTCTTTTGTTCTGAGCAAGCTCACTGTTCGGACCCCATAGGAAACACAGTAGAGTAGAGAGTGCTCTTTTCTCAAAAGCAGAGTGTGTTTCTTGTAAGGCGAGCTAGCATTTGTTTCCCAGTCCTAAATGGTGTTGAATCACATGCAGTTTCTGGTCCTACGAGCAAGAGTTGTTTTCTGGTAAGGAAAGTCACTATTGCGCTCCCATTGCAATACACAGTGCAAATAGCACTTGCGTCTGTTCCCAGCAAGTACAGTGTATCGGACTGAAGAGGATCTACTGCTCTGGTCAGGTTCCTAAGCAGAATTGAACTAAATATGGCCGTGTGTGTAGGAAGCACAGTTCCTTTTTTCTGAGCAAGCTCACTGTTCAGACCAAATAGGAAACACAGTAGAGTAGAAGAGTGCTCTTTTCTCAAAAGCAGAGTGTGTTTCTTGTAAAGCGAGCTAGAGATTGTTTCCCAGTCCTAAATTGAGTTGAATCACATACAGTTCCTGGTCCTACGAGCAAGAATTGTTTTCTGGAAAGAAGAGTCACTATTGCGCTGCCATTGCCCTACACAGGACAAATAGCACTGGCATCTGTTCCCAGCAAGTACAGTGTATTGGACTGAAGAGGATCTACTGTTTTTGACAGGTTCCTAAGCAGACTTGAACGAGATATGGCCGTGTGTGTAGGAAGCACAGTTCTTTTGTTCTGAGCAAGCTCACTGTTCGGACCCCATAGGAAACACAGTAGAGTAGAAGAGTGCTCTTTTCTCAAAAGCAGAGTGTGTTTCTTGTAAGTCGAGCTAGCATTTATTTCCCAGTCCTAAATGGAGTTGAGTCACATGCAGTTTTTTGTCCCACGAGCAAGAGTTGTTTTCTGGTAAGACGAGTCACTATTGTGCTCCAATGCCATACACAGTGCAAATAGCACTCACGTCTGTTCCCCGCAAGTACAGTATATCGGACTGAAGAGGAGCTACTGTTCTTGTTTGTTTCCTAAGCAGAGTTGAACTAGATATGGCCCGTGTGTGTAGAAAGCACAGTTCTCTTGTTCTGAGCAAGCTCACTGTTCGGACCCCATAGGAAACACAGTAGAGTAGAAGAGTGCTCTTTTCTCAAAACCAGAGTGTGTTTCTTGTAAAGCGAGCTAGAGTTTTTTTCCCAGTCCTAAATGGAGTTGAATCACATGCAGTTTCTGGTCCTACGAGCAAGAGTTGTTTTCTGGTAAGAAGAGTCACTATTGCGCTGCCTTTGCCATACACAGGACAAATAGCACTGGCGTCTGTTCCCAGCAAGTACAGTGTATTGGACTGAATAGGAGCTACTGTTCTTGTCAGTTTCCTAAGCAGAGTTGAACTAGATATGGTACATGTGTGTAGGAAGCACAGTTCTTTTGTTCTGACCAAGATCACTGTTTGGACCCCATAGGAAAAAGAGTAGAGTAGAAGAGTGCTCTTTTCTCAAAAGCAGAGTGTGTTTCTTGTAGGCGAGCTAGCGTTTGTTTCCCAGTCCTAAATGGAGTGGCATCACATGCAGTTTGTGGTTATACGAGCAAGAGTTGTTTTCTGCTAAGAAGAGTCACTATTGCGCTGCCATTGCCATATACAGGACAAATAGCACTGGCGTCTGTTCCCAGCAAGTACAGTGTATTGGACTGAAGAGGATCTACTGCTCTGGTCAGGTTCCTAAACAGAATTGAACTAGATATGGCCGTGTGTGTAGGAAGCACAGTTCTTTTGTTCTGAGCAAGCTCACTGTTCGGACCCCATAGGAAACACGGTAGAGTAGAAGAGTGCTCTTTTCTCAAAAGCAGAGTGTGTTTCTTGAAAGTCGAGCTAGCGTTTGTTTCCCATTCCTAAAAGGAGTTGAATCACATGCAGTTTCTGGTCCTAAGAGCAAGAGTTGATTTCTGGTAAGGAAAGTCACTATTGCGCTCCCCTTGCCATACATAGTACAAATAGCTCTCACGTCTGTTCCCAGCAAGTACAGTGTATCGGACTGAAGAAGATCTACTGTTCTTGTCAGTTTCCTAAGCAGAGTGGAACTAGATATGGCCCGTGTGTAGGAGCAAGTTCTTATGTTCTGAGCAAGCTCATTGTTCTGGCCCTACAGGAAACACAGTAGAGTAGAAGAGTGCTCTTTTCTCAAAAGCAGAGTGTGTTTTTGTAAGGCAAGCTAGCATTTGTTTCAAAGTCCTAAATGGAGTTGATCATATGCAGTTTCTGGTCCTACGAACAAGAGTTGTTTTCTAATAAGGAAAGTCACTATTGCGCTCGCATTGCCATACACAGTGCAAATAGCACTCGCGTCTGTTCCCAGCAAGTACAGTGTGTCGGACTGAAGAGGAGCAACTGTTCTTGTCAGTTTCCTAAGCACAGTTGAACTAGTTATGGCACGTGTGTAGGAAGCACAGTTCTTTTGTTCTGAGCAAGCTCACTGTTCTGGCCCTATAGGAAACACAGTAGAGTGGAATAGTGCTCTTTTCTCTAAAGCAGAGTGTGTTTCTTGTAAGGCGATCTAGCGTTTGTTTCCCAGTTATAAATGGAGTTGAATCACATGCAGTTTCTAGTCCTACGAGCAAGAGTTGTTTTCTGGTAAGAAGAGTCACTATTGCGCTGCCATTGCCATACATAGGACAAATAGCACTGGCGTCTGTTCCCAGCAAGTACAGTGTATTGGACTGAAGAGGATCTACTGTTCTTGTCAGGTTCCTAAGCAGAATTGAACTAGATATGGCCGTGTGTGTAGGAAGCACAGTTCTTTTGTTCTGAGCAAGCTCACTGTTCGGACACCATAGGAAACACAGTAGAGTAGAAGAGTGCTCTTTCTCTAAAGCAGAGTGTGTTTCTTGTAAGGCGAGCTAGAGTTTGTTTCCCAGTCCTAAATGGAGTGAATCACATGCAGTTTCTGGTCCTAAGAGCAAGAGTTGTTTTCTGGTAAGGAGAGTCACTATTGTGCTCCCCTTGCCATACATAGTGCAAATAGCTCTCACGTCTGTTCCCAGCAAGTACAGTGTATCGGACTGAAGAGGAGCTACTGTTCTTCTCAGTTTCCTAAGCAGAGTTGAACTAGATATGGCCCGCGTGTGTAGGAAGCACAGTTCTTTTGTTCTGAGCAAGCTCACTGTTTGGACCCCATAAGAAAAACAGTAGAGTAGAAGAGTGCTCTTTTCTATAAACCAGAATGTGTTTCTTGTAATGCGAGCTAGCGTTTGTTTCCCAGTCCTAAATGGAGTGGAATCACATGCAGTTTCTGGTCCTAGGAGCAGGAGTTGTTTTCTGGTAAGGAAAGTCACTATTGCGCTCCCATTGCCATACACAGGGCAAATAGCCCTCCCGTCTGTTCCCAGCAAGTACAGTGTATTGGACTGAAAAGGAGCTACTGTTCTTGTCAGGTTCCGAAGCAGAGTTGAACTAGATATGGCCCATGTGTGTAGGAAGTACAGTTCTTTTTTTCTGAGCAAGCTCACTGTTCTGGCCCTATAGGAAACACAGAAGAGTAGAAGAGTGCTCTTTCCTCAAAAGCAGAGTGTGTTTCTTGTAAAGCGAGCTAGAGTTTGTTTCCCAGTCCTAAATGGAGTGGAATCACATGCAGTTTCTGGTCCTACGAGCAAGATTTGTTTTCTGATAAGAAGAGTCACTATTGCTCTGCCATTGCCATACACAGGACAAATAGCACTGGCGTCTGTTCCCAGCAAGTACAGTGTATTGAACTGAAGAGGATCTACTGTTCTTGTCAGGTTCCTAAGCAGACTTGAACTAGATATGGCCGTGTGTGGAGGAAGCACAGTTTTTTTGTTCTGAGCAAGCTCACTTTTCGGAACACATAGGAAACACAGTAGAGTAGAAGAGTGCTCTTTTCTCAAAAGCAGAGTGTGTTTTTGTAAGGCGAGCTAGCGTTTGTTTCCTAGTCCTAAATGGAGTTGAATCACATGCAGTTTCTGGTCCTATGAACAAGAGTTGTTTTCTGGTAAGGAAAGTCACTATTGCGCTCCCAATGCCCTTTACAAGGCAAATAGCACTCGCGTCTTTTCCCAGCAAGTACAGTGTATTGGACTGAATAGGAGCTACTGTTCTTGTCAGTTTACTAACAGAATTGAACTAGATATGGTCCGTGCGTGTAGGAAGCACAGTTCCTTTGTTCTGAGCAAGCTCACTGTTTGGACCCCATAGGAAACACAGTAGAGTAGAAGAGTGCTCTTTTTTCAAAAGCAGAGTGTGTTTCTTGGAAGTCGAGCTAGCGTTTGTTTCCCAGTCCTAAATGGAGTTGAGTCACATGCAGTTTTTTGTCCTACGAGCAAGAGTTGTTTTCTGGTAAGACAAGTCACTATTGTGCTCCAATTGCCATACACAGTGCAAATAGCACTCGCGTCTGTTCTCCGCAAGTACAGTGTATTGGACGGAAGAGGAGCTAGTGTTCTTGTCAGTTTCCTAAGCAGAGTTGAACTAGATATGGCCCATGTGTAGGAAGCACTGTTCTTTTGTTCTGAGAAAGCTCACTATTCTGGCCCTATAGGAAACATAGTAGAGTAGAAGAGTGCTCTTTTCTCAAAAGCAGAGTGTGTTTCATGTAAGGCGAGCTAGCATTTGTTTCCCAGTCCTAAATGGAGTTGAATCACATGAAGTTTCTGGTCTTACGAGCAAGAGTTGTTTTCTGGTAAGGAAAGTCACTATTGCGCTCCCATTGCCATACACAGTGCAAATAGCACTCACGTCTGTTCCCAGCAAGTACAGTGTATCGGACTGAAGAGGATCTACTGTTCTTGTCAGTTTCCTAAGCAGAGTTGAACTAGATATGGCCCATGTGTAGGAAGCACAGTTCTTTTGTTCTGAGCAAGCTCACTATTCTGGCCCTATAGGAAACACAGTAGAGTAGAAGAGAGCTCTTTTCTCTAAAGCAAAGCATGTTTCTTGTAAGGTGAGGTAGCTCTTGTTTCCCAGTCCTAAATGGTGTTGAATCACATGCAGTTTCTGATCCTACGAGCAAGAGTTGTTTTCTGGTATGAAGAGTCACTATTGCGCTGCCATTGCCATACACAGGACAAACAGCACTGGTGTCTGTTCCCAGCAATTACAGTGTACTGGACTGAAGAGGATCTACTGTCCTTGTCAGGTTCCTAAGCAGAATTGAACTAGATATGGCCGTGTGTAGGAAGCACAGTTCTTTTGTTCTGAGCAAGCTCACTGTTCTGGCCCTATAGGAAACACAGTAGAGTAGAAGAGTGCTCTTTTCTTAAAAGCAGAGTGTGTTTCTTGTAAGGCGAGATAGTGTTTGTTTCCCAGTCCTAAATGGAGTTGAGTCACATGCAGTTTTTTGTCCTACGAGCAAGAGTTGGTTTCTGGTAAGACGAGTCACTATTGTGCTCCAATTGCCATACACAGGACAAACAGCACTGGCGTCTGTTCCCAGCAAGTACAGTGTATTGGACTGAAGAGGATCTACTGTTCTTGTCAGGTTCCTAAGCAGAGTTGAACTAGATATGGCCCGTGTGTGTAGGAAGCACAGTTTTTTTGTTCTGAGCAAGCTCACTCTTCGGAACACATAGGAAACACAGTAGAGTAGAAGAGTGCTCTTTTCTCAAAAGCAGAGTGTGTTTCTTGTAAGTCGAGCTAGCGTTTGTTTCCCAGTCCTAAATGGAGTTGAGTCACATGCAGTTTTTTGTCCTATGAACAAAAGTTGTTTTCTGGTAAGACAAGTTACTATTGTGCTCCAATTGCCATACACAGTGCAAAGAGCACTCGCGTCTGTTCTCCGCAAGTACAGTGTATTGGACTGAAGAGGAGCTACTGCTCTTGTCAGTTTCCTAAGCACAGTTGAACTAGATATGGCCTGCGTGTGTAGGAAGCACAGTTCTTTTGTTCTGAGCAAGCTCACTGTTTGGACCCCATAGGAAACACAGTAGAGTAGAAGAGTGCTCTTTTCTCTAAAGCAGAATGTGTTTCTTGTAAGGCGAGCTAGCGTTTGTTTCCCAGTCCTAAATGGAGTGGAATCACATGCAGTTTCTTGTCCTACGAGCAAGAGTTGTTTTCTGGTAAGGAAAGTTACTATTGCACTCCCATTGCCATACACAGTGCAAATAGCCCTCCCGTCTGTTCCCAACAAGTACAGTGTATTGGACTGAAAAGGAGCTACTGTTCTTCTCAGTTTCCTAAGCAGAGTTGAACTAGATATCGTCCGTGTGTGTAGGAAGCACAGTTCTTTTGTTCTGAGCAAGCTCACTGTTTGGACCCGATAGGAAACACAATAGAGTAGAAGAGTGCTCTTTTCTCAAATGCAGAGTGTGTTTCATGTAAGGCGAGCTAGCATTTGTTTCCCAGTCCTAAATGGATTTGAATCACATGCAGTTTCTGGTCCTACGAGCAAGAGTTGTTTTCTGGTAAGAAGAGTCACAATTGCGCTCCCATTGCCATACACAGGACTAATAGCACTGGCGTCTGTTCCCAGCAAGTACAGTGTATTTGACTGTAGAGGATCTACTGTTCTTGTCAGGTTCCTAAGCAGAATTTAACTAGATATGGCCGTGTGTGTAGGAAGCACAGTTCTTTTGTTCTGAGCAAGCTCACTTTTCGGACTTCATAGGAAACACAGTAGAGTAGAAGAGTGCTCTTTTCTCAAAAGCAGAGAGTGTTTTTGTAAGGCGAGCTAGCGTTTGTTTCCTAGTCCTAAATGGAGTTGAATCACATGCAGTTTCTGGTCCTATGAACAAGAGTTGTTTTCTGGTAAGGAAAGTCACTATTGTGCTCCCCTTGCCATACATAGTGCAAATAGCTCTCACGACTGTTCCCAGCAAGTACAGTGTATCGGACTGAAGAGGAGCTACTGTTCTTGTCAGTTTCCTAAGCAGAGTTGAATTAGATATGGCCCGCGTGTGTAGAAAGCACAGTTCTTTTGTTCTGAGCAAGCTCACTGTTTGGACCCCATAGGAAACACAGTAGAGTAGAAGAGTGCTCTTTTCTCAAAAGCAGAGTGTGTTTTTGTAAGGCGAGCTAGCGTTTGTTTCCTAGTCCTAAATGGAGTTGAATCACATGCAGTTTCTGGTCTTATGAACAAGAGTTGTTTTCTGGTAAGGAAAGTCACTATTGCGCTCCCATTGCCCTTTACAAGTCAAATAGCACTCGCGTCTTTTCCCAGCAAGTACAGTGTATTGGAATGAATAGGAGCTACTGTTCTTGTCAGTTTTCCAAGCAGAATTGAACTAGATACGGTCCATGCGTGTAGGAAGCACAGTTCTTTTGTTCTGAGCAAGCTCACTGTTTGGACCCCATAGGAAACACAGTAGAGTAGAAGAGTGCTCTTTTCTCAAAAGCAGAGTGTGTTTCTTGGAAGTCGAGCTAGCGTTTGTTTCCCAGTCCTAAATGGAGTTGAGTCACAAGCAGTTTTTTGTCCTACGAGCAAGAGTTGTTTTCTGGTAAGACAAGTCACTATTGTGCTCCAATTGCCATACACAGTGCAAATAGCACTCGCGTCTGTTCCCCGCAAGTACAGTGTATTGGACGGAAGAGGAGCTACTGTTCTTGTCAGTTTCCTAAGCAGAGTTGAACTAGATATGGCCCATGTGTAGGAAGCACAGTTCTTTTGTTCTGAGCAAGCTCACTATTCTGGCCCTCTAGGAAACACAGTAGAGTAGAAGAGTGCTCTTTTCTCAAAAGCAGAGTGTGTTTCAAGTAAGGCGAGCTAGCATTTGTTTCCCAGTCCTAAATGGAGTTGAATCACATGAAGTTTCGGGTCTTACGAGCAAGAGTTGTTTTCTGGTAAGACGAGTCACTATTGTGCTCCAATGCCATACACAGTGCAAATAGCACTCGCGTCTGTTCCCCGCAAGTACAGTGTATCGGACTGAAGAGGAGCTACTGTTCTTGTCAGTTTCCTAAGCAGAGTTTAACTAGGTATGGCCCGTGTGTAGGAAGCACAGTTCTTTTGTTCTGAGCAAGCTCACTGTTCTGGCCCTATAGGAAACACAATAGAATAGAAGAGTGCTCTTTTCCCTAAAGCAGAGTGTGTTTCTTGTAAGGCGAGCTAGCGTTTGTTTCCCAGTCCTAAATGGAGTTGAATCACATGCAGTTTCTAATCCTACGAGCAAGGGTTGTTTTATGGTAAGAAGAGACACTATTGCGCTGCCATTGCCATATACAGGACAAATAGCCCTGTCGTCTGTTCCCAGCAAGTACAGTGTATTGGACTGAAGAGGATCTACTGTTCTTGTCATGTTCCTAAGCAGAATTGAACTAGATAGGGCCGTGTGTGTAGGAAGCACAGTTCTTTTGTTCTGAGCAAGCTCACTGTTCGGACCCCATAGGAAACACAGTAGAGTAGAAGAGTGCTCTTTTCTCAAAAGCAGAGTGTGTTTCTTGTAAGTCGAGCTAGCATTTGTTTCCCAGTCCTAAATGGAGTTGAGTCACATGCAGTTTTTTGTCCCACGAGCAAGAGTTGTTTTCTGGTAAGACGAGTCACTATTGTGCTCCAATGCCATACACAGTGCAAATAGCGCTCGCGTCTGTTCCCCGCAAGTACAGTGTATCGGACTGAAGAGGAGCTACTGTTCTTGTTTGTTTCCTAAGCAGAGTTGAACTAGATATGGCCCGTGTGTGTAGAAAGCACAGTTCTTTTGTTCTGAGCAAGCTCACTGTTCGGACCCCATAGGAAACACAGTAGAGTAGAAGAGTGCTCTTTTCTCAAAAGCAGAGTGTGTTTCATGTAAGGCGAGCTAGCATTTGTTTCCCAGTCCTAAATGGAGTTGAATCACATGCAGTTTCTGGTCCTACAAGCAAGAGTTGTTTTCTGGTAAGGAAAGTCACTATTGCGCTCCCATTGCCATACACAGGGCAAATAGCATTGGCGTCTGTTCCCACCATGTACATTGTATTGGACTGAAAAGGAGCTACTTTTCTTCTCAGTTTCCTAACCAGAGTTGAACTAGATATGGCCCGTGTGTGTAGGAAGTACAGTTCTTTTTTTCTGAGCAAGCTCACTGTTCTGGCCCTATAGGAAACACAGTAGAGTAGAAGAGTGCTCTTTTCTCAAAAGCAGAGTGTGTTTCTTGTAAAGCGAGCTAGAGTTTGTTTTCCAGTCCTAAATGGAGTTGAATCACATGCAGTTTCTGGTCCTATGAACAAGAATTGTTTTCTGGTAAGGAAAGTCACTATTGTGCTCCCATTGCCCTACACAAGGCAAATAGCACTCGCGTCTTTTCCCAGCAAGTACAGTGTATTGGACTGAATAGTAGCTACTGTTCTTGTCAGTTTACTAAGCAGAGTTGAACTAGATATGGTCTGTGTTTGTAGGAAGCACAGTTCTTTTGTTCTGAGCAAGCTCACTGTTTGGACCCCATAGGAAACACAGTAGAATAGAAGAGTGATCTTTTCTCTAAAGCAGAGTGTGTTTCTTGTAAGGCGAGCTACCGTTTGTTTCCCAGTCCTAAATGGAGTGGAATCACATGCAGTTTCTGGTCCTATGAGCAAGAGTTGTTTTCTGGTAAGGAAAGTCACCATTGTGCTCCCATAACCATACACAGTGCAAATAGCCCTCCCGTCTGTTCCAAGCAATTACAGTGTATTGGACTGAAGAGGAGCTACTGTTCTTGTCAGTTTCCTAAGCAGAGTTGAACTAGATATGGCCCGTATGTGTAGGAAGCACAGTTCTTTTTTTCTGAGCAAGCTCACTGTTCTGGCCCTATAGAAAATACAGTAGAGTAGAAGAGTGCTCTTTTCTCAAAAGCAAAGTGTGTTTCTTGTAAAGCGAGCGAGAGTTTGTTTCCCAGTCCTAAATGGAGTTGAATCACATGCAGTTTCTGGTCCTACGAGCAAGAGTTGTTTTCTGGTAAGAAGAGTCACTATTGCGCTGCCTTTGCCATACACAGGACAAATAGCACTGGCGTCTGATCCCAGCAAGTAAAGTGTATTGGATTGAAGAGGATCTACTGTTCTTGTCAGGTTGCTAAGCAGAATTGAACTAGATATGGCCGTGTGTGTAGGAAGCACAGTTTTTTTGTTCTGAGCAAGCTCACTGTTCGGAACACATAGGAAACACAGTAGAGTAGAAGAGTGCTCTTTTCTCAAAAGCAGAGTGTGTTTCTTGGAAGTCGAGATCGTGTTTGTTTCCCAGTCCTAAATGGAGTTGAGTCACATGCAGTTTTTTTCCTACGAGCAAGAGTTGTTTTCTGGTAAGACATGTCACTATTGTGCTCCAATTGCCATACACAGTGCAAATAGCACTCGCGTCTGTTCCCTGCAAGTACAGTGTATTGGACGGAAGAGGAGCTACTGTTCTAGTCAGTTTCCTAAGCAGAGTTGAACTAGATATGGCCCGTGTGTGTAGGAAGCACAGTTCTTTTGTTCTGAGCAAGCTCACTGTTCGGACCCCATAGGAAACACAGTAGAGTAGAAGAGTGCTCTTTTCTCAAAAAGAGAGTGTGTTTCATGTAAGGTGAGCTAGCATTTGTTTCCCAGTCCTAAATGGAGTTGAATCACATGCAGTTTCTGGTCTTACGAGCAAGAGTTGTTTTCTGGTAAGGAAAGTCACTATTGCACTCCCATTGCCATTCACAGTGCAAATAGCACTCGCGTCTGTTCCCCGCAAGTATAGTGTATCGGACTGAAGAGGAGCTACTGTTCTTGACAGTTTCCTAAGCAGAGTTGAACTAGGTATGGCCCGTGTGTAGGAAGCACAGTTCTTTAATTCTGAGCAAGCTCACTGTTCTGGCCCTATAGGAAACACAATAGAATAGAAGAGTGCTCTTTTCTCTAAAGCAGAGTGTGTTTCTTGTAAGGCGAGCTAACGTTTGTTTCCCAGTCCTAAATGGAGTTGAATCACATGCAGTTTCTGGTCCTACGAGCAAGAGTTGTTTTCTGGTAAGAAGAGTCACTATTGTGCTGCCATTGCCATACACAGGACTAATAGCACTGGCGTCTGTTCCCACCATGTACATTGTATTGGACTGAAAAGGAGCTACTTTTCTTCTCAGTTTCCTAACCAGAGTTGAACTAGATATGGCCCGTGTGTGTAGGAAGTACAGTTCTTTTTTTCTGAGCAAGCTCACTGTTCTGGCCCTATAGGAAACACAGTAGAGTAGAAGAGTGCTCTTTTCTCAAAAGCAGAGTGTGTTTCTTGTAAAGCGAGCTAGAGTTTGTTTCCTAGTCCTAAATGGAGTTGAATCACATGCAGTTTCTGGTCCTATGAACAAGAATTGTTTTCTGGTAAGGAAAGTCACTATTGTGCTCCCATTGCCCTACACAAGGCAAATAGCACTCGTGTCTTTTCCCAGCAAGTACAGTGTATTGGACTGAATAGGAGCTACTGTTCTTGTCAGTTTACTAAGCAGAGTTGAACTAGATATGGTCCGTGTTTGTAGGAAGCACAGTTCTTTTGTTCTGAGCAAGCTCACTGTTTGGACCCCATAGGAAACACAGTAGAATAGAAGAGTGCTCTTTTCTGTAAAGCAGAGTGTGTTTCTTGTAAGGCGAGCTACCGTTTGTTTCCCAGTCCTAAATGGAGTGGAATCACATGCAGTTTCTGGTCCTACAAGCAAGAGTTGTTTTCTGGTAAGGAAAGTCACCATTGTGCTCCCATTGCCATACACAGTGCAAATAGCCCTCCCGTCTGTTCCCAGCAATTACAGTGTATTGGACTGAAGAGGAGCTACTGTTCTTCTCAGATTCCTAAGCAGAGTTGAACTAGATATGGCCCGTGTGTGTAGGAAGCACAGTTCTTTTTTTTGAGCAAGCTCACTGTTCTGGCCCTATAGGAAACACAGTAGAGTAGAAGAGTGCTCTTTTCTCTAAAGCAAAGTGTGTTTCTTGTAAAGCGAGCTAGAGTTTGTTTCCCAGTCCTAAATGGAGTTGAATCACATGCATTTTCTTTTCCTACAAGCAAGAGTTGTTTTCTGGTAAGAAGAGTCACTATTGCGCTGCCTTTGCCATACACAGGACAAATAGCACTGGCGTCTGTTCCCAGCAAGTACAGTGTATTGGACTGAAGAGGAGCTACTGTTCTTGTCAGGTTGCTAAGCAGAATTGAACTAGATATGGCCGTGTGTGTAGGAAGCACAGATTTTTGTTCTGAGCAAGCTCACTGTTCTGAACACATAGGAAACACAGTAGAGTAGAAGAGTGCTCTTTTCTCAAAAGCAGAGTGTGTTTCTTGGAAGTCGAGCTAGCATTTGTTTCCCAGTCCTAAATGGAGTTGAGTCACATGCAGTTTGCAGTCCTACCAGCAAGAGTTGTTTTCTGGTAAGACGAGTCACTATTGTGCTCCAATGCCATACACAGTGCAAATAGCACTCGCGTCTGTTCCCCGCAAGTATAGTGTATCGGACTGAAGAGGAGCTACTGTTCTTGTCAGTTTCCTAAGCAGAGTTGAACTAGGTATGGCCCGTGTGTAGGAAGCACAATTCTTTTGTTCTGAGCAAGCTCACTGTTCTGGCCCTAAAGGAAACACAATAGAATAGAAGAGTGCTCTTTTCCCTAAAGCAGAGTGTGTTTCTTGTAAGGCGAGCTAACGTTTGTTTCCCAGTCCTAAATGGAGTTGAATCACATGCAGTTTCTAATCCTATGAGCAAGGGTTGTTTTATGGTAAGAAGAGTCACTATTGCGCTGCCATTGCCATACACAGGACAAATAGCCCTGGCGTCTGTTCCCAGCAAGTACAGTGTTTTGGACTGAAGAGGATCTACTGTTCTTGTCAGGTTCTTAAGCAGAATTGAACTAGATATGGCCGTGTGTGTAGGAAGCACAGTTCTTTTGTTCTGAGCAAGCTCACTGTTCGGACCCCATAGGAAACACAGTAGAGTAGAAGAGTGCTCTTTTCTCAAAAGCAGAGTGTGTTTCTTGTAAGTCGAGCTAGCGTTTGTTTCCCAGTCCTAAATGGAGTTGAGTCACATGCAGATTTTTGTCCCACGAGCAAGAGTTGTTTTCTGGTAAGACGAGTCACTATTGTGCTCCAATGCCATACACAGTGCAAATAGCACTCGCGTCTGTTCCCCGCAAGTACAGTGTATCGGACTGAAGAGGAGCTACTGTTCTTGTTTGTTTTCTAAGCAGAGTTGAACTAGATATGGCCCGTGTGTGTAGAAAGCACAGTTCTTTTGTTCTGAGCAAGCTCACTGTTCGGACCCCATAGGAAACACAGTAGAGTAGAAGAGTGCTCTTTTCCCTAAAGCAGAGTGTGTTTCTTGTAAGGCGAGCTAGCATTTGTTTCCCAGTCCTAAATGGAGTTGAATCACATGCAGATTCTAGTCCTACGAGCAAGAGTTGTTTTATGGTAAGAAGAGTCACTATTGCGCTCCCATTGCCCTACACAAGGCAAATAGCACTCGCCTCTTTTCCCAGCAAGTACAGTGTATTGGACTGAATAGAGGCTACTGTTCTTGTCAGTTTACTAAGCAGAGTTGAACTAGATATGGTCCGTGTGTGTAGGAAGCACAGTTCTTTTGTTCTGAGCAAGCTCACTGTTTGGAACACATAGGAAACACAGTAGAGTAGAAGAGTCCTCTTTTCTCTAAAGCAGAGTGTGTTTCTTGTAAGGCGAGCTAGAGTTTGTTTCCCAGTCCTAAATGGAGTTGAATCACATGCAGTTTCTGGTCCTACGAGCAATAGTTGTTTTCTGGTAAGGAAAGTCACTATTGTGCTCCCATTGCCATACACAGTGCAAATAGCCCTCCCGTCTGTTCCCAGCAAGTACAGTGTATTGGACTGAAGAGGAGCTACTGTTCTTCTCAGTTTCCTAAGCAGAGTTGAACTAGATATGTCCCGTGTGTGTAGGAAGTACAGTTCTTTTTTTCTGAGCAAGCTCACTGTTCTGGCGCTATAGGAAACAGAGTAGAGTAGAAGAGTGCTCTTTTCTCAAAACCAGAGTGTGTTTCTTGTAAAGCGAGCTAGAGTTTGTTTCCCAGTCCTAAATGGAGTTGAATCACATGCAGTTTCTGGTCCTACGAGCAAGAGTTGTTTTCTGGTAAGAAGAGTCACTATGGCGCTGCCTTTGCCATACACAGGACAAATAGCACTGGCGTCTGTTCCCAGCAAGTACAGTGTATTGGACTGAAGAGGATCTACTGTTCTTGTCAGGTTGCTAAGCAGAATTGAACTAGATATGGCCGTGTGTGTAGGAAGCACAGTTTTTTTGTTCTGAGCAAGCTCACTGTTCGGAACACATAGGAAACACAGTAGAGTAGAAGAGTGCTCTTTTCTCAAAAGCAGAGTGTGTTTCTTGGAAGTCGAGCTAGTGATTGTTTCCCAGTCCTAAATGGAGTTGAGTTACATGCAGTTTTTTTCCTATGAGCAAGAGTTGTTTTCTGGTAAGACATGTCACTATTGTGCTCCAATTGCCCAAACACAGTGCAAATAGCACTCGTGTCTGTTCCCCGCAAGTACAGTGTATTGGACGGAAGAGGAGCTACTGTTCTTGTCAGTTTCCTAAGCAGAGTTGAACTAGATATGGCCCGTGTGTGTAGGAAGCACAGTTCTTTTGTTCTGAGCAAGCTCACTGTTCGGACCCCGTAGGAAACACAGTAGAGTAGAAGAGTGCTCTTTTCTCAAAAGCAGAGTGTGTTTCATGTAAGGTGAGCTAGCTTTTGTTTCCCAGTCCTAAATGGAGTTGAATCACATGCAGTTTCTGGTCCTACGACCAAGAGATGTTTTCTGGTAAGAAGAGTCACTATTGTGCTGCCATTGCCATACACAGGACAAATAGCACTGGCGTCTGTTCCCAGCAAGTACAGTGTATTGGACTGAAGAGGATCTACTGTTCTTGTCAGGTTCTTAAGCAGAATTGAACTAGATATGGCCGTGTGTGTAGGAAGCACAGTTCTTTGTTCTGAGCAAGCTCACTGTTCTGACCCCATAGGAAACACAGTAGAGTAGAAGAGTGCTCTTTTCTCAAAAGCAGAGTGTGTTTTTGTAAAGCGAGCTAGAGTTTGTTTCCCAGTCCTAAATGGAGTTGAATCACATGCAGTTTCTGGTCCTACGAGCAAGAGTTGTTTTCTGGTAAGAAGAGTCACTATTGAGCTGCCATTGCCATACACAGGACAAATAGCACTGGCGTCTGTTTCCAGCAAGTACAGTGTATTGGACTGAAGAGGTTCTACTGTTCTTGTCAGGTTCCTAAGGAGATTTGAACTAGATATGGCCGTGTGTGTAGGAAGCACAGTTCTTTTGTTCGGAGCAAGCGCACTGTCGGAAATCATAGGAAACCCAGTAGAGTAGAAGAGTGCTCTTTTCTCAAAAGCAGAGTGTGTTTCTTGTAAGGCGAGTTAGCATTTGTTTCCCAGTCCTAAATGGAGTTGAATCACATGCAGTTTCTGGTCCTACGAGCAAGAGTTGTTTTCTGGTAAGGAAAGTCACTATTGCGCTCCCATTGCCATACACAGTGCAAATAGCACTCGCGTCTGTTCCCAGCAAGTGCAGTGTATCGGACTGAAGAGAAGCTACTGTTCTTGTCAGTTTCCTAAGCAGAGTTGAACTAGATATGGCCCGTGTGTGTAGGAAGCACAGATCTTTTGTTCTGAGCAAGCTCACTGTTTGGACCCCATAGGAAACACAGTAGAGTAGAAGAGTGCTCTTTTCTCTAAAGCAGAGTGTGTTTCTTGTAAGGCGAGCTAGCGTTTGTTTCCCAGTCTTAAATGGAGTGGAATCACGTGCAGTTTCTGGTCCTACGAGCAAGAGTTGTTTTCTGGTAAGGAAAGTCACTATTGCGTTCCCTTTGCCATACACAGGGCAAATAGCATTGGCGTCTGTTCCCACCATGTACATTGTATTGGACTGAAAAGGAGCTACTTTTCTTCTCAGTTTCCTAACCAGAGTTGAACTAGATATGGCCCGTGTGTGTAGGAAGTACAGTTCTTTTTTTCTGAGCAAGCTCACTGTTCTGGCCCTGTAGGAAACACAGTAGAGTAGAAGAGTGCTCTTTTCTCTAAAGCAGAGTGTGTTTCTTGTAAGGCGAGCTAGCGTTTGTTTCCCAGTCCTAAATGGAGTGGAATCACATGCAGTTTCTGGTCCTACGAGCAAGAGTTGTTTTCTGGTAAGAAGAGTCACTATTGCGTTCCCTTTGCCATACACAGGGCAAATAGCATTGGCGTCTGTTCCCACCATGTACATTGTATTGGACTGAAAAGGAGCTACTTTTCTTCTCAGTTTCCTAACCAGAGTTGAACTAGATATGGCCCGTGTGTGTAGGAAGTACAGTTCTTTTTTTCTGAGCAAGCTCACTGTTCTGGCCCTATAGGAAACACAGTAGAGTAGAAGAGTGCTCTTTTCTCTAAAGCAGAGTGTGTTTCTTGTAAGGCGAGCTAGCATTTGTTTCCCAGTCCTAAATGGAGTGGAATCACATGCAGTTTCTGGTCCTACGAGCAAGAGTTGTTTTCTGGTAAGGAAAGTCACCATTGTGCTCCCATTGCCATACACAGTGCAAATAGCCCTCCCGTCTGTTCCCAGCAATTACAGTGTATTGGACTGAAGAGGAGCTACTGTTCTTCTCAGTTTCCTAAGCAGAGTTGAACTAGATATGGCCCGTGTGTGTAGGAAGCACAGTTCTTTTTTTCTGAGCAAGCTCACTGTTCTGGCCCTATAGGAAACACAGTAGAGTAGAAGAGTGCTCTTTTCTCAAAAGCAAAGTGTGTTTCTTGTAAAGCGAGCTAGAGTTTGTTTCCCAGTCCTAAATGGAGTTCAATCACATGCAGTTTCTGGTCCTACGAGCAAGAGTTGTTTTCTGGTAAGAAGAGTCACTATTGCGCTGCTATTGCCATACACAGGACAAATAGCACTGGCGTCTGTTTCCAGCAAGTACAGTGTATTGGACTGAAGAGGTTCTACTGTTCTTGTCAGTTTACTAAGCAGAGTTGAACTAGATATGGTCCGTGTTTGTAGGAAGCACAGTTCTTTTGTTCTGAGCAAGCTCACTGTTTGGACCCCATAGGAAACACAGTAGAATAGAAGAGTGCTCTTTTCTCTAAAGCAGAGAGTGTTTCTTGTAAGGCGAGCTAGCGTTTGTTTCCCAGTCCTAAACGGAGTTGAGTCACATGCAGTTTTTTGTCCTACGAGCAAGAGTTGTTTTCTGGTAAGACGAGTCACTATTGTGCTCCAATTGCCATACTAAGTGCAAATAGCACTCGCGTCTGTTCCCCGCAAGTACAGTGTATTGTACTGAAGAGGATCTACTGTTCTTGTCAGTTTCCTAAGCAGAGTTGAACTAGATATGGCCCGTGTGTGTAGGAAGCACAGTTGTTTTGTTCTGAGCAAGCTCACTTTTCGGAACACATAGGAAACACAGTAGAGTAGAAGAGTGCTCTTTTCTCAAAAGCAGAGTGTGTTTCATGTGAGGTGAGCTAGCTTTTGTTTCCCAGTCCTAAATGGAGTTGAATCACATGCAGTTTCTGGTCCTACGAGCAAGAGTTGTTTTCTGGTAAGAGGAGTCACTATTGTGCTGCCATTGCCATACACAGGACAAATAGCACTGGCGTCTGTTCCCAGCAAGTACAGTGTATTGGACTGAAGAGGATCTACTGTTCTTGTCAGGATCTTAAGCAGAATTGAACTAGATATGGCCGTGTGTGTAGGAAGCACAGTTCTTTGTTCTGAGCAAGCTCACTGTTCTGACCCCATAGGAAACACAGTAGAGTAGAAAAGTGCTCTTTTCTCAAAAGCAGAGTGTGTTTCTTGTAAGACGAGCTAGCGTTTGTTTCCCAGTCCTAAATGGAGTTGAGTCACATCCAGTTTTTTGTCCTATGAGCAAGAGTTGTTTTCTGGTAAGGAAAGTCACTATTGCGCTCCCCTTGCCATACATAGTGCAAATAGCTCTCGCGTCTGTTCCCAGCAAGTACAGTGTATCGGACGGAAGAGGAGCTACTGTTCTTGTCAGTTTCCTAAGCAGAGTTGAACTAGATATGGCCCGTGTGTGTGGAAGCACCGTTCTTATGTTCTAAGCAAGCTCACTGTTCTGGCCCTATAAGAAACACAGTAGAGTAGAAGAGTGCTCTTTTCTCAAAAGCAGAGTGTGTTTTTGTAAGGTGAGCTAGCGTTTGTTTCCTAGTCCTAAATGGAGTTGAATCACATGCAGTTTCTGGTCCTATGAACAAGAATTTTTTTCTGGTAAGGAAAGTCACTATTGCGCTCCCATTGCCCTACACAAGGTTAATAGCACTCGCGTCTTTTCCCAGCAAGTACAGTGTATTGGACTGAATAGGAGCTACTGTTCTTGTCAGTTTTCTAAGCAGAGTTGAACTAGTTATGGCCCGTGTGTAGGAAGCACAGATCTTTTGTTCTGAGCAAGCTCACTGTTTGGACCCCATAGGAAACACAGTAGAGTAGAAGAGTGCTCTTTTCTCTAAAGCAGAGTGTGTTTCTTGTAAGGCGAGCTAGAGTTTGTTCGCAGTCCTAAATGGAGTGGAATCACATGCAGTTTCTGGTCCTACGAGCAAGAGTTGTTTTCTGGTAAGGAAAGTCACTATTGCGCTCCCATTGCCATACACAGGGCAAATAGCATTGGCGTCTGTTCCCACCATGTACATTGTATTGGACTGAAAAGGAGCTACTTTTCTTCTCAGTTTCCTAACCAGAATTGAACTAGATATGGCCCGTGTGTGTAGGAAGTACAGTTCTTTTTTTCTGAGCAAGCTCACTGTTCTGGCCCTATAGGAAACACAGTAGAGTAGAAGAGTGCTCTTTTCTCAAAAGCAGAGTGTGTTTCTTGTAAAGCGAGCTAGAGTTTGTTTCCTAGTCCTAAATGGAGTTGAATCACATGCAGTTTCTGGTCCTATGAACAAGAATTGTTTTCTGGTAAGGAAAGTCACTATTGTGCTCCCATTGCCCTACACAAGGCAAATAGCACTCGTGTCTTTTCCCAGCAAGTACAGTGTATTGGACTGAATAGGAGCTACTGTTCTTGTCAGTTTACTAAGCAGAGTTGAACTAGATATGGTCCGTGTTTGTAGGAAGCACAGTTCTTTTGTTCTGAGCAAGCTCACTGTTTGGACCCCATAGGAAACACAGTAGAATAGAAGAGTGCTCTTTTCTGTAAAGCAGAGTGTGTTTCTTGTAAGGCGAGCTACCGTTTGTTTCCCAGTCCTAAATGGAGTGGAATCACATGCAATTTCTGGTCCTACAAGCAAGAGTTGTTTTCTGGTAAGGAAAGTCACCATTGTGCTCCCATTGCCATACACAGTGCAAATAGCCCTCCCGTCTGTTCCCAGCAATTACAGTGTATTGGACTGAAGAGGAGCTACTGTTCTTCTCAGATTCCTAAGCAGAGTTGAACTAGATATGGCCCGTGTGTGTAGGAAGCACAGTTCTTTTTTTCTGAGCAAGCTCACTGTTCTGGCCCTATAGGAAACACAGTAGAGTAGAAGAGTGCTCTTTTCTCAAAAGCAAAGTGTGTTTCTTGTAAAGCGAGCTAGAGTTTGTTTCCCAGTCCTAAATGGAGTTGAATCACATGCATTTTCTGGTCCTACATGCAAGAGTTGTTTTCTGGTAAGAAGAGTCACTATTGCGCTGCCTTTGCATTACACAGGACAAATAGCACTGGCGTCTGTTCCCAGCAAGTACAGTGTATTGGACTGAAGAGGATCTACTGTTCTTGTCAGGTTGCTAAGCAGAATTGAACTAGATATGGCCGTGTGTGTAGGAAGCACAGATTTTTGTTCTGAGCAAGCTCACTGTTCGGAACACATAGGAAACACAGTAGAGTAGAAGAGTGCTCTTTTCTCAAAAGCAGAGTGTGTTTCTTGGAAGTCGAGCTAGCGTTTGTTTCCCAGTCCTAAATGGAGTTGAGTCACATGCAGTTTTTTGTCCTACGAGGAAGAGTTGTTTTCTGGTAAGACGAGTCACTATTGTGCTCCAATGCCATACACAGTGCAAATAGCACTCGCGTCTGTTCCCCGCAAGTATAGTGTATCGGACTGAAGAGGAGCTACTGTTCTTGTCAGTTTCCTAAGCAGAGTTGAACTAGGTATGGCCCGTGTGTAGGAAGCACAATTCTTTTGTTCTGAGCAAGCTCACTGTTCTGGCCCTAAAGGAAACACAATAGAATAGAAGAGTGCTCTTTTCCCTAAAGCAGAGTGTGTTTCTTGTAAGGCGAGCTAACGTTTGTTTCCCAGTCCTAAATGGAGTTGAATCACATGCAGTTTCTAATCCTATGAGCAAGGGTTGTTTTATGGTAAGAAGAGTCACTATTGCGCTGCCTTTGCCATACACAGGACAAATAGCCCTGGCGTCTGTTCCCAGCAAGTACAGTGTTTTGGACTGAAGAGGATCTACTGTTCTTGTAAGGTTCTTAAGCAGAATTGAACTAGATATGGCCGTGTGTGTAGGAAGCACAGTTCTTTTGTTCTGAGCAAGCTCACTGTTCGGACCCCATAGGAAACACAGTAGAGTAGAAGAGTGCTCTTTTCTCAAAAGCAGAGTGTGTTTCTTGTAAGTCGAGCTAGCGTTTGTTTCCCAGTCCTAAATGGAGTTGAGTCACATGCAGATTTTTGTCCCACGAGCAAGAGTTGTTTTCTGGTAAGACGAGTCACTATTGTGCTCCAATGCCATACACAGTGCAAATAGCACTCGCGTCTGTTCCCCGCAAGTACAGTGTATCGGACTGAAGAGGAGCTACTGTTCTTGTTGGTTTTCTAAGCAGAGTTGAACTAGATATGGCCCGTGTGTGTAGAAAGCACAGTTCTTTTGTTCTGAGCAAGCTCACTGTTCGGACCCCATAGGAAACACAGTAGAGTAGAAGAGTACTCTTTTCCCTAAAGCAGAGTGTGTTTCTTGTAAGGCGAGCTAGCATTTGTTTCCCAGTCCTAAATGGAGTTGAATCACATGCAGATTCTAGTCCTACGAGCAAGAGTTGTTTTATGGTAAGAAGAGTCACTATTGCGCTCCCATTGCCCTACACAAGGCAAATAGCACTCGCCTCTTTTCCCAGCAAGTACAGTGTATTGGACTGAATAGAGGCTACTGTTCTTGTCAGTTTACTAAGCAGAGTTGAACTAGATATGGTCCGTGTGTGTAGGAAGCACAGTTCTTTTGTTCTGAGCAAGCTCACTGTTTGGAACACATAGGAAACACAGTAGAGTAGAAGAGTCCTCTTTTCTCTAAAGCAGAGTGTGTTTCTTGTAAGGCGAGCTAGAGTTTGTTTCCCAGTCCTAAATGGAGTTGAATCACATGCAGTTTCTGGTCCTACGAGCAATAGTTGTTTTCTGGTAAGGAAAGTCACTATTGTGCTCCCATTGCCATACACAGTGCAAATAGCCCTCCCGTCTGTTCCCAGCAAGTACAGTGTATTGGACTGAAGAGGAGCTACTGTTCTTCTCAGTTTCCTAAGCAGAGTTGAACTAGATATGTCCCGTGTGTGTAGGAAGTACAGTTCTTTTTTTCTGAGCAAGCTCACTGTTCTGGCGCTATAGGAAACAGAGTAGAGTAGAAGAGTGCTCTTTTCTCAAAACCAGAGTGTGTTTCTTGTAAAGCGAGCTAGAGTTTGTTTCCCAGTCCTAAATGGAGTTGAATCACATGCAGTTTCTGGTCCTACGAGCAAGAGTTGTTTTCTGGTAAGAAGAGTCACTATGGCGCTGCCTTTGCCATACACAGGACAAATAGCACTGGCGTCTGTTCCCAGCAAGTACAGTGTATTGGACTGAAGAGGATCTACTGTTCTTGTCAGGTTGCTAAGCAGAATTGAACTAGATATGGCCGTGTGTGTAGGAAGCACAGTTTTTTTGTTCTGAGCAAGCTCACTGTTCGGAACACATAGGAAACACAGTAGAGTAGAAGAGTGCTCTTTTCTCAAAAGCAGAGTGTGTTTCTTGGAAGTCGAGCTAGTGATTGTTTCCCAGTCCTAAATGGAGTTGAGTTACATGCAGTTTTTTTCCTATGAGCAAGAGTTGTTTTCTGGTAAGACATGTCACTATTGTGCTCCAATTGCCCAAACACAGTGCAAATAGCACTCGTGTCTGTTCCCCGTAAGTACAGTGTATTGGACGGAAGAGGAGCTACTGTTCTTGTCAGTTTCCTAAGCAGAGTTGAACTAGATATGGCCCGTGTGTGTAGGAAGCACAGTTCTTTTGTTCTGAGCAAGCTCACTGTTCGGACCCCGTAGGAAACACAGTAGAGTAGAAGAGTGCTCTTTTCTCAAAAACAGAGTGTGTTTCATGTAAGGTGAGCTAGCTTTTGTTTCCCAGTCCTAAATGGAGTTGAATCACATGCAGTTTCTGGTCCTACGACCAAGAGATGTTTTCTGGTAAGAAGAGTCACTATTGTGCTGCCATTGCCATACACAGGACAAATAGCACTGGCGTCTGTTCCCAGCAAGTACAGTGTATTGGACTGAAGAGGATCTACTGTTCTTGTCAGGTTCTTAAGCAGAATTGAACTAGATATGGCCGTGTGTGTAGGAAGCACAGTTCTTTGTTCTGAGCAAGCTCACTGTTCTGACCCCATAGGAAACACAGTAGAGTAGAAGAGTGCTCTTTTCTCAAAAGCAGAGTGTGTTTTTGTAAAGCGAGCTAGAGTTTGTTTCCCAGTCCTAAATGGAGTTGAATCACATGCAGTTTCTGGTCCTACGAGCAAGAGTTGTTTTCTGGTAAGAAGAGTCACTATTGAGCTGCCATTGCCATACACAGGACAAATAGCACTGGCGTCTGTTTCCAGCAAGTACAGTGTATTGGACTGAAGAGGTTCTACTGTTCTTGTCAGGTTCCTAAGGAGATTTGAACTAGATATGGCCGTGTGTGTAGGAAGCACAGTTCTTTTGTTCGGAGCAAGCGCACTGTCGGAAATCATAGGAAACCCAGTAGAGTAGAAGAGTGCTCTTTTCTCAAAAGCAGAGTGTGTTTCTTGTAAGGCGAGTTAGCATTTGTTTCCCAGTCCTAAATGGAGTTGAATCACATGCAGTTTCTGGTCCTACGAGCAAGAGTTGTTTTCTGGTAAGGAAAGTCACTATTGCGCTCCCATTGCCATACACAGTGCAAATAGCACTCGCGTCTGTTCCCAGCAAGTGCAGTGTATCGGACTGAAGAGAAGCTACTGTTCTTGTCAGTTTTCTAAGCAGAGTTGAACTAGATATGGCCCGTGTGTGTAGGAAGCACAGATCTTTTGTTCTGAGCAAGCTCACTGTTTGGACCCCATAGGAAACACAGTAGAGTAGAAGAGTGCTCTTTTCTCTAAAGCAGAGTGTGTTTCTTGTAAGGCGAGCTAGCGTTTGTTTCCCAGTCTTAAATGGAGTGGAATCACGTGCAGTTTCTGGTCCTACGAGCAAGAGTTGTTTTCTGGTAAGGAAAGTCACTATTGCGTTCCCTTTGCCATACACAGGGCAAATAGCATTGGCGTCTGTTCCCACCATGTACATTGTATTGGACTGAAAAGGAGCTACTTTTCTTCTCAGTTTCCTAACCAGAGTTGAACTAGATATGGCCCGTGTGTGTAGGAAGTACAGTTCTTTTTTTCTGAGCAAGCTCACTGTTCTGGCTCTATAGGAAACACAGTAGAGTAGAAGAGTGCTCTTTTCTCTAAAGCAGAGTGTGTTTCTTGTAAGGCGAGCTAGCGTTTGTTTCCCAGTCCTAAATGGAGTGGAATCACATGCAGTTTCTGGTCCTACGAGCAAGAGTTGTTTTCTGGTAAGAAGAGTCACTATTGCGTTCCCTTTGCCATACACAGGGCAAATAGCATTGGCGTCTGTTCCCACCATGTACATTGTATTGGACTGAAAAGGAGCTACTTTTCTTCTCAGTTTCCTAACCAGAGTTGAACTAGATATGGCCCGTGTGTGTAGGAAGTACAGTTCTTTTTTTCTGAGCAAGCTCACTGTTCTGGCCCTATAGGAAACACAGTAGAGTAGAAGAGTGCTCTTTTCTCTAAAGCAGAGTGTGTTTCTTGTAAGGCGAGCTAGCATTTGTTTCCCAGTCCTAAATGGAGTGGAATCACATGCAGTTTCTGGTCCTACGAGCAAGAGTTGTTTTCTGGTAAGGAAAGTCACCATTGTGCTCCCATTGCCATACACAGTGCAAATAGCCCTCCCGTCTGTTCCCAGCAATTACAGTGTATTGGACTGAAGAGGAGCTACTGTTCTTCTCAGTTTCCTAAGCAGAGTTGAACTAGATATGGCCCGTGTGTGTAGGAAGCACAGTTCTTTTTTTCTGAGCAAGCTCACTGTTCTGGCCCTATAGGAAACACAGTAGAGTAGAAGAGTGCTCTTTTCTCAAAAGCAAAGTGTGTTTCTTGTAAAGCGAGCTAGAGTTTGTTTCCCAGTCCTAAATGGAGTTCAATCACATGCAGTTTCTGGTCCTACGAGCAAGAGTTGTTTTCTGGTAAGAAGAGTCACTATTGCGCTGCCATTGCCATACACAGGACAAATAGCACTGGCGTCTGTTTCCAGCAAGTACAGTGTATTGGACTGAAGAGGTTCTACTGTTCTTGTCAGTTTACTAAGCAGAGTTGAACTAGATATGGTCCGTGTTTGTAGGAAGCACAGTTCTTTTGTTCTGAGCAAGCTCACTGTTTGGACCCCATAGGAAACACAGTAGAATAGAAGAGTGCTCTTTTCTCTAAAGCAGAGTGTGTTTCTTGTAAGGCGAGCTACCGTTTGTTTCCCAGTCCTAAATGGAGTGGAATCACATGCAGTTTCTGGTCCTACGAGCAAGAGTTGTTTTCTGGTAAGGAAAGTCACCATTGTGCTCCCATTGCCATACACAGTGCAAATAGCCCTCCCGTCTGTTCCCAGCAATTACAGTGTATTGGACTGAAGAGGAGCTACTGTTCTTCTCAGTTTCCTAAGCAGAGTTGAACTAGATATGGCCTGTGTGTGTAGGAAGCACAGTTGTTTTGTTCTGAGCAAGCTCACTTTTCGGAACACATAGGAAACACAGTAGAGTTGAAGAGTGCTCTTTTCTCAAAAGCAGAGTGTGTTTCATGTGAGGTGAGCTAGCTTTTGTTTCCCAGTCCTAAATGGAGTTGAATCACATGCAGTTTCTGGTCCTACGAGCAAGAGTTGTTTTGTGGTAAGAGGAGTCACTATTGTGCTGCCATTGCCATACACAGGACAAATAGCACTGTCGTCTGTTCCCAGCAAGTACAGTGTATTGGACTGAAGAGGATCTACTGTTCTTGTCAGGATCTTAAGCAGAATTGAACTAGATATGGCCGTGTGTGTAGGAAGCACAGTTCTTTGTTCTGAGCAAGCTCACTGTTCTGACCCCATAGGAAACACAGTAGAGTAGAAAAGTGCTCTTTTCTCAAAAGCAGAGTGTGTTTCTTGTAAGACGAGCTAGCGTTTGTTTCCCAGTCCTAAATGGAGTTGAGTCACATCCAGTTTTTTGTCCTATGAGCAAGAGTTGTTTTCTGGTAAGGAAAGTCACTATTGCGCTCCCCTTGCCATACATAGTGCAAATAGCTCTCGCGTCTCTTCCCAGCAAGTACAGTGTATCGGACGGAAGAGGAGCTACTGTTCTTGTCAGTTTCCTAAGCAGAGTTGAACTAGATATGGCCCGTGTGTGTAGGAAGCACCGTTCTTATGTTCTAAGCAAGCTCACTGTTCTGGCCCTATAAGAAACACAGTAGAGTAGAAGAGTGCTCTTTTCTCAAAAGCAGAGTGTGTTTTTGTAAGGTGAGCTAGCGTTTGTTTCCTAGTCCTAAATGGAGTTGAATCACATGCAGTTTCTGGTCCTATGAACAAGAATTTTTTTCTGGTAAGGAAAGTCACTATTGCGCTCCCATTGCCCTACACAAGGCAAATAGCACTCGCGTCTTTTCCCAGCAAGTACAGTGTATTGGACTGAATAGGAGCTACTGTTCTTGTCAGTTTTCTAAGCAGAGTTGAACTAGTTATGGCCCGTGTGTAGGAAGCACAGATCTTTTGTTCTGAGCAAGCTCACTGTTTGGACCCCATAGGAAACACAGTAGAGTAGAAGAGTGCTCTTTTCTCTAAAGCAGAGTGTGTTTCTTGTAAGGCGAGCTAGAGTTTGTTCCCAGTCCTAAATGGAGTGGAATCACATGCAGTTTCTGGTCCTACGAGCAAGAGTTGTTTTCTGGTAAGGAAAGTCACTATTGCGCTCCCATTGCCATACACAGGGCAAATAGCATTGGCGTCTGTTCCCACCATGTACATTGTATTGGACTGAAAAGGAGCTACTTTTCTTCTCAGTTTCCTAACCAGAGTTGAACTAGATATGGCCCGTGTGTGTAGGAAGTACAGTTCTTTTTTTCTGAGCAAGCTCACTGTTCTGGCCCTATAGGAAACACAGTAGAGTAGAAGAGTGCTCTTTTCTCAAAAGCAGAGTGTGTTTCTTGTAAAGCGAGCTAGAGTTTGTTTCCTAGTCCTAAATGGAGTTGAATCACATGCAGTTTCTGGTCCTATGAACAAGAATTGTTTTCTGGTAAGGAAAGTCACTATTGCGCTCCCATTGCCCTACACAAGGCAAATAGCACTCGCGTCTTTTCCCAGCAAGTACAGTGTATTGGACTGAATAGGAGCTACTGTTCTTGTCAGTTTACTAAGCAGAGTTGAACTAGATATGGTCCGTGTTTGTAGGAAGCACAGTTCTTTTGTTCTGAGCAAGCTCACTGTTTGGACCCCATAGGAAACACAGTAGAATAGAAGAGTGCTCTTTTCTGTAAAGCAGAGTGTGTTGTTTGTAAGGCGAGCTACCGTTTGTTTCCCAGTCCTAAATGGAGTGGAATAACATGCAGTTTCTGGTCCTACAAGCAAGAGTTGTTTTCTGGTAAGGAAAGTCACCATTGTGCTCCCATTGCCATACACAGTGCAAATAGCCCTCCCGTCTGTTCCCAGCAATTACAGTGTATTGGACTGAAGAGGAGCTACTGTTCTTCTCAGATTCCTAAGCAGAGTTGAACTAGATATGGCCCGTGTGTGTAGGAAGCACAGTTCTTTTTTTCTGAGCAAGCTCACTGTTCTGGCCCTATAGGAAACACAGTAGAGTAGAAGAGTGCTCTTTTCTCAAAAGCAAAGTGTGTTTCTTGTAAAGCGAGCTAGAGTTTGTTTCCCAGTCCTAAATGGAGTTGAATCACATGCATTTTCTGGTCCTACAAGCAAGAGTTGTTTTCTGGTAAGAAGAGTCACTATTGTGCTGCCTTTGCCATACACAGGACAAATAGCACTGGCGTCTGTTCCCAGCAAGTACAGTGTATTGGACTGAAGAGGATCTACTGTTCTTGTCAGGTTGCTAAGCAGAATTGAACTAGATATGGCCGTGTGTGTAGGAAGCACAGATTTTTGTTCTGAGCAAGCTCACTGTTCGGAACACATAGGAAACACAGTAGAGTAGAAGAGTGCTCTTTTCTCAAAAGCAGAGTGTGTTTCTTGGAAGTCGAGCTAGCGTTTGTTTCCCAGTCCTAAATGGAGTTGAGTCACATGCAGTTTTTTGTCCTACGAGCAAGAGTTGTTTTCTGGTAAGACGAGTCACTATTGTGCTCCAATGCCATACACAGTGCAAATAGCACTCGCGTCTGTTCCCCGCAAGTATAGTGTATCGGACTGAAGAGGAGCTACTGTTCTTGTCAGTTTCCTAAGCAGAGTTGAACTAGGTATGGCCCGTGTGTAGGAAGCACAATTCTTTTGTTCTGAGCAAGCTCACTGTTCTGGCCCTAAAGGAAACACAATAGAATAGAAGAGTGCTCTTTTCCCTAAAGCAGAGTGTGTTTCTTGTAAGGCGAGCTAACGTTTGTTTCCCAGTCCTAAATGGAGTTGAATCACATGCAGTTTCTAATCCTATGAGCAAGGGTTGTTTTATGGTAAGAAGAGTCACTATTGCGCTGCCATTGCCATACACAGGACAAATAGCCCTGGCGTCTGTTCCCAGCAAGTACAGTGTTTTGGACTGAAGAGGATCTACTGTTCTTGTCAGGTTCTTAAGCAAAATTGAACTAGATATGGCCGTGTGTGTAGGAAGCACAGTTCTTTTGTTCTGAGCAAGCTCACTGTTCGGACCCCATAGGAAACACAGTAGAGTAGAAGAGTGCTCTTTTCTCAAAAGCAGAGTGTGTTTCTTGTAAGTCGAGCTAGCGTTTGTTTCCCAGTCCTAAATGGAGTTGAGTCACATGCAGATTTTTGTCCCACGAGCAAGAGTTGTTTTCTGGTAAGACGAGTCACTATTGTGCTCCAATGCCATACACAGTGCAAATAGCACTCGCGTCTGTTCCCCGCAAGTACAGTGTATCGGACTGAAGAGGAGCTACTGTTCTTGTTGGTTTTCTAAGCAGAGTTGAACTAGATATGGCCCGTGTGTGTAGAAAGCACAGTTCTTTTGTTCTGAGCAAGCTCACTGTTCGGACCCCATAGGAAACACAGTAGAGTAGAAGAGTACTCTTTTCCCTAAAGCAGAGTGTGTTTCTTGTAAGGCGAGCTAGCATTTGTTTCCCAGTCCTAAATGGAGTTGAATCACATGCAGATTCTAGTCCTACGAGCAAGAGTTGTTTTATGGTAAGAAGAGTCACTATTGCGCTCCCATTGCCCTACACAAGGCAAATAGCACTCGCCTCTTTTCCCAGCAAGTACAGTGTATTGGACTGAATAGAGGCTACTGTTCTTGTCAGTTTACTAAGCAGAGTTGAACTAGATATGGTCCGTGTGTGTAGGAAGCACAGTTCTTTTGTTCTGAGCAAGCTCACTGTTTGGAACACATAGGAAACACAGTAGAGTAGAAGAGTCCTCTTTTCTCTAAAGCAGAGTGTGTTTCTTGTAAGGCGAGCTAGAGTTTGTTTCCCAGTCCTAAATGGAGTTGAATCACATGCAGTTTCTGGTCCTACGAGCAATAGTTGTTTTCTGGTAAGGAAAGTCACTATTGTGCTCCCATTGCCATACACAGTGCAAACAGCCCTCCCGTCTGTTCCCAGCAAGTACAGTGTATTGGACTGAAGAGGAGCTACTGTTCTTCTCAGTTTCCTAAGCAGAGTTGAACTAGATATGTCCCGTGTGTGTAGGAAGTACAGTTCTTTTTTTCTGAGCAAGCTCACTGTTCTGGCGCTATAGGAAACAGAGTAGAGTAGAAGAGTGCTCTTTTCTCAAAACCAGAGTGTGTTTCTTGTAAAGCGAGCTAGAGTTTGTTTCCCAGTCCTAAATGGAGTTGAATCACATGCAGTTTCTGGTCCTACGAGCAAGAGTTGTTTTCTGGTAAGAAGAGTCACTATGGCGCTGCCTTTGCCATACACAGGACAAATAGCACTGGCGTCTGTTCCCAGCAAGTACAGTGTATTGGACTGAAGAGGATCTACTGTTCTTGTCAGGTTGCTAAGCAGAATTGAACTAGATATGGCCGTGTGTGTAGGAAGCACAGTTTTTTTGTTCTGAGCAAGCTCACTGTTCGGAACACATAGGAAACACAGTAGAGTAGAAGAGTGCTCTTTTCTCAAAGCAGAGTGTGTTTCTTGGAAGTCGAGCTAGTGATTGTTTCCCAGTCCTAAATGGAGTTGAGTTACATGCAGTTTTTTTCCTATGAGCAAGAGTTGTTTTCTGGTAAGACATGTCACTATTGTGCTCCAATTGCCCAAACACAGTGCAAATAGCACTCGTGTCTGTTCCCCGCAAGTACAGTGTATTGGACGGAAGAGGAGCTACTGTTCTTGTCAGTTTCCTAAGCAGAGTTGAACTAGATATGGCCCGTGTGTGTAGGAAGCACAGTTCTTTTGTTCTGAGCAAGCTCACTGTTCGGACCCCGTAGGAAACACAGTAGAGTAGAAGAGTGCTCTTTTCTCAAAAACAGAGTGTGTTTCATGTAAGGTGAGCTAGCTTTTGTTTCCCAGTCCTAAATGGAGTTGAATCACATGCAGTTTCTGGTCCTACGACCAAGAGATGTTTTCTGGTAAGAAGAGTCACTATTGTGCTGCCATTGCCATACACAGGACAAATAGCACTGGCGTCTGTTCCCAGCAAGTACAGTGTATTGGACTGAAGAGGATCTACTGTTCTTGTCAGGTTCTTAAGCAGAATTGAACTAGATATGGCCGTGTGTGTAGGAAGCACAGTTCTTTGTTCTGAGCAAGCTCACTGTTCTGACCCCATAGGAAACACAGTAGAGTAGAAGAGTGCTCTTTTCTCAAAAGCAGAGTGTGTTTTTGTAAAGCGAGCTAGAGTTTGTTTCCCAGTCCTAAATGGAGTTGAATCACATGCAGTTTCTGGTCCTACGAGCAAGAGTTGTTTTCTGGTAAGAAGAGTCACTATTGAGCTGCCATTGCCATACACAGGACAAATAGCACTGGCGTCTGTTTCCAGCAAGTACAGTGTATTGGACTGAAGAGGTTCTACTGTTCTTGTCAGGTTCCTAAGGAGATTTGAACTAGATATGGCCGTGTGTGTAGGAAGCACAGTTCTTTTGTTCTGAGCAAGCGCACTGTCGGAAATCATAGGAAACCCAGTAGAGTAGAAGAGTGCTCTTTTCTCAAAAGCAGAGTGTGTTTCTTGTAAGGCGAGTTAGCATTTGTTTCCCAGTCCTAAATGGAGTTGAATCACATGCAGTTTCTGGTCCTACGAGCAAGAGTTGTTTTCTGGTAAGGAAAGTCACTATTGCGCTCCCATTGCCATACACAGTGCAAATAGCACTCGCGTCTGTTCCCAGCAAGTGCAGTGTATCGGACTGAAGAGAAGCTACTGTTCTTGTCAGTTTCCTAAGCAGAGTTGAACTAGATATGGCCCGTGTGTGTAGGAAGCACAGATCTTTTGTTCTGAGCAAGCTCACTGTTTGGACCCCATAGGAAACACAGTAGAGTAGAAGAGTGCTCTTTTCTCTAAAGCAGAGTGTGTTTCTTGTAAGGCGAGCTAGCGTTTGTTTCCCAGTCTTAAATGGAGTGGAATCACGTGCAGTTTCTGGTCCTACGAGCAAGAGTTGTTTTCTGGTAAGGAAAGTCACTATTGCGTTCCCTTTGCCATACACAGGGCAAATAGCATTGGCGTCTGTTCCCACCATGTACATTGTATTGGACTGAAAAGGAGCTACTTTTCTTCTCAGTTTCCTAACCAGAGTTGAACTAGATAATGGCCCGTGTGTGTAGGAAGTACAGTTCTTTTTTTCTGAGCAAGCTCACTGTTCTGGCCCTATAGGAAACACAGTAGAGTAGAAGAGTGCTCTTTTCTCTAAAGCAGAGTGTGTTTCTTGTAAGGCGAGCTAGCGTTTGTTTCCCAGTCCTAAATGGAGTGGAATCACATGCAGTTTCTGGTCCTACGAGCAAGAGTTGTTTTCTGGTAAGAAGAGTCACTATTGCGTTCCCTTTGCCATACACAGGGCAAATAGCATTGGCGTCTGTTCCCACCATGTACATTGTATTGGACTGAAAAGGAGCTACTTTTCTTCTCAGTTTCCTAACCAGAGTTGAACTAGATATGGCCCGTGTGTGTAGGAAGTACAGTTCTTTTTTCTGAGCAAGCTCACTGTTCTGGCCCTATAGGAAACACAGTAGAGTAGAAGAGTGCTCTTTTCTCTAAAGCAGAGTGTGTTTCTTGTAAGGCGAGCTAGCATTTGTTTCCCAGTCCTAAATGGAGTTGAGTTACATGCAGTTTTTTTCCTATGAGCAAGAGTTGTTTTCTGGTAAGACATGTCACTATTGTGCTCCAATTGCCCAAACACAGTGCAAATAGCACTCGTGTCTGTTCCCCGCAAGTACAGTGTATTGGACGGAAGAGGAGCTACTGTTCTTGTCAGTTTCCTAAGCAGAGTTGAACTAGATATGGCCCGTGTGTGTAGGAAGCACAGTTCTTTTGTTCTGAGCAAGCTCACATTTCGGACCCCGTAGGAAACACAGTAGAGTAGAAGAGTGCTCTTTTCTCAAAAACAGAGTGTGTTTCATGTAAGGTGAGCTAGCTTTTGTTTCCCAGTCCTAAATGGAGTTGAATCACATGCAGTTTCTGGTCCTACGACCAAGAGATGTTTTCTGGTAAGAAGAGTCACTATTGTGCTGCCATTGCCATACACAGGACAAATAGCACTGGCGTCTGTTCCCAGCAAGTACAGTGTATTGGACTGAAGAGGATCTACTGTTCTTGTCAGGTTCTTAAGCAGAATTGAACTAGATATGGCCGTGTGTGTAGGAAGCACAGTTCTTTGTTCTGAGCAAGCTCACTGTTCTGACCCCATAGGAAACACAGTAGAGTAGAAGAGTGCTCTTTTCTCAAAAGCAGAGTGTGTTTTTGTAAAGCGAGCTAGAGTTTGTTTCCCAGTCCTAAATGGAGTTGAATCACATGCAGTTTCTGGTCCTACGAGCAAGAGTTGTTTTCTGGTAAGAAGAGTCACTATTGAGCTGCCATTGCCATACACAGGACAAATAGCACTGGCGTCTGTTTCCAGCAAGTACAGTGTATTGGACTGAAGAGGTTCTACTGTTCTTGTCAGGTTCCTAAGGAGATTTGAACTAGATATGGCCGTGTGTGTAGGAAGCACAGTTCTTTTGTTCTGAGCAAGCGCACTGTCGGAAATCATAGGAAACCCAGTAGAGTAGAAGAGTGCTCTTTTCTCAAAAGCAGAGTGTGTTTCTTGTAAGGCGAGTTAGCATTTGTTTCCCAGTCCTAAATGGAGTTGAATCACATGCAGTTTCTGGTCCTACGAGCAAGAGTTGTTTTCTGGTAAGGAAAGTCACTATTGCGCTCCCATTGCCATACACAGTGCAAATAGCACTCGCGTCTGTTCCCAGCAAGTGCAGTGTATCGGACTGAAGAGAAGCTACTGTTCTTGTCAGTTTCCTAAGCAGAGTTGAACTAGATATGGCCCGTGTGTGTAGGAAGCACAGATCTTTTGTTCTGAGCAAGCTCACTGTTTGGACCCCATAGGAAACACAGTAGAGTAGAAGAGTGCTCTTTTCTCTAAAGCAGAGTGTGTTTCTTGTAAGGCGAGCTAGCGTTTGTTTCCCAGTCTTAAATGGAGTGGAATCACGTGCAGTTTCTGGTCCTACGAGCAAGAGTTGTTTTCTGGTAAGGAAAGTCACTATTGCGTTCCCTTTGCCATACACAGGGCAAATAGCATTGGCGTCTGTTCCCACCATGTACATTGTATTGGACTGAAAAGGAGCTACTTTTCTTCTCAGTTTCCTAACCAGAGTTGAACTAGATATGGCCCGTGTGTGTAGGAAGTACAGTTCTTTTTTTCTGAGCAAGCTCACTGTTCTGGCCCTATAGGAAACACAGTAGAGTAGAAGAGTGCTCTTTTCTCTAAAGCAGAGTGTGTTTCTTGTAAGGCGAGCTAGCGTTTGTTTCCCAGTCCTAAATGGAGTGGAATCACATGCAGTTTCTGGTCCTACGAGCAAGAGTTGTTTTCTGGTAAGAAGAGTCACTATTGCGTTCCCTTTGCCATACACAGGGCAAATAGCATTGGCGTCTGTTCCCACCATGTACATTGTATTGGACTGAAAAGGAGCTACTTTTCTTCTCAGTTTCCTAACCAGAGTTGAACTAGATATGGCCCGTGTGTGTAGGAAGTACAGTTCTTTTTTTCTGAGCAAGCTCACTGTTCTGGCCCTATAGGAAACACAGTAGAGTAGAAGAGTGCTCTTTTCTCTAAAGCAGAGTGTGTTTCTTGTAAGGCGAGCTAGCATTTGTTTCCCAGTCCTAAATGGAGTGGAATCACATGCAGTTTCTGGTCCTACGAGCAAGAGTTGTTTTCTGGTAAGGAAAGTCACTATTGCGCTCCCATTGCCATACACAGTGCAAATAGCACTCGCGTCTGTTCCCAGCAATTACAGTGTATTGGACTGAAGAGGAGCTACTGTTCTTCTCAGTTTCCTAAGCAGAGTTGAACTAGATATGGCCCGTGTGTGTAGGAAGCACAGTTCTTTTTTTCTGAGCAAGCTCACTGTTCTGGCCCTATAGGAAACACAGTAGAGTAGAAGAGTGCTCTTTTCTCAAAAGCAAAGTGTGTTTCTTGTAAAGCGAGCTAGAGTTTGTTTCCCAGACCTAAATGGAGTTTAATCACATGCAGTTTCTGGTCCTACGAGCAAGAGTTGTTTTCTGGTAAGAAGAGTCACTATTGCGCTGCCATTGCCATACACAGGACAAATAGCACTGGCGTCTGTTCCCAGCAAGTACAGTGTATTGGATTCAAGAGGATATACTGTTTTGTCAGGTTCCTAAGCAGACTTGAACTAGATATGGCCGTGTGAGTAGGAAGCACAGTTGTTTTGTTCTGAGCAAGCTCACTGTTCGGAACACATAGGAAACACAGTAGAGTAGAAGAGTGCTCTTTTCTCAAAAGCAGAGTGTGTTTCTTGGGAGTCGAGCTAGCGTTTGTTTCCCAGTCCTAAATGGAGTTGAGTCACATGCAGTTTTTTGTCCTACGAGCAAGAGTTGTTTTCTGGTAAGACAAGTCACTATTGTGCTCTAATTGCCATACACAGTGCAAATAGCACTCGCGTCTGTTCCCCGCAAGTACAGTGTATTGTACTGAAGAGGATCTACTGTTCTTGTCAGTTTCCTAAGCAGAGTTGAACTAGATATGGCCCGTGTGTGTATTAAGCACAGTTGTTTTGTTCTGAGCAAGCTCACTTTTCGGAACACATAGGAAACACAGTAGAGTAGAAGAGTGCTCTTTTCTCAAAAGCAGAGTGTGTTTCATGTGAGGTGAGCTAGCTTTTGTTTCCCAGTCCTAAATGGAGTTGAATCACATGCAGTTTCTGGTCCTACGAGCAAGAGTTGTTTTCTGGTAAGAAGAGTCACTATTGTGCTGCCATTGCCATACACAGGACAAATAGCACTGGCGTCTGTTCCCAGCAAGTACAGTGTATTGGACTGAAGAGGATCTACTGTTCTTGTCAGGTTCTTAAGCAGAATTGAACTGGATATGGCCGTGTGTGTAGGAAGCACAGTTCTTTGTTCTGAGCAAGCTCACTGTTCTGACCCCATAGGAAACACAGTAGAGTAGAAGAGTGCTCTTTCCTCAAAAGCAGAGTGTGTTTCTTTTAAGGCGAGCTAGCGTTTGTTTCCCAGTCCTAAATGGAGTTGAATCACATGCAGTTTTTTGTCCTATGAGCAAGAGTTGTTTTCTGGTAAGGAAAGTCACTATTGCGCTCCCCTTGCCATACATAGTGCAAATAGCTCTCGCGTCTGTTCCCAGCAAGTACAGTGTATCGGACTGAAGAGGAGCTACTGTTCTTGTCAGGTTCCTAAGCAGAGTTGAACTAGATATGGCCCGTGTTTGTAGGAAGCACCGTTCTTATGTTGTGAGCAAGCTCACTGTTCTGGCCCTATAGGAAACACAGTAGAGTAGAAGAGTGCTCTTTTCTCAAAAGCAGAGTGTGTTTTTGTAAGGTGAGCTAGCGTTTGTTTCCTAGTCCTAAATGGAGTTGAATCACATGCAGTTTCTGGTCCTATGAACAAGAGTTTTTTTCTGGTAAGGAAAGTCACTATTGCGCTCCCATTGCCCTACACAAGGCAAATAGCACTCGCGTCTTTTCCCAGCAAGTACAGTGTATTGGACTTAATAGGAGCTACTGTTCTTGTCAGTTTTATAAGCTGAGTTGAACTAGTTATGGCCCGTGTGTAGGAAGCACAGTTCTTTTGTTCTGAGAAAGCTCACTGTTCTGGCCCTATAGGAAACACAATAGAGTAGAAGAGTGCTCTTTTTCCTAAAGCAGAGTGTGTTTCTTGTAAGGCGAGCTAGCGTTTGTTTCCCAGTCCTAAATGGAGATGAATCACATGCAGTTTCTAGTCCTAAGAGCAAGAGTTGTTTTATGGTAAGAAGAGTCACTATTGCACTGCCATTGCCATACACAGGACAAATAGCACTTTCGTTTGTTCCCAGCAAGTACAGTGTATTGTACAGAAGAGGATCTACTGTTCTTCTCAGGTTCCTAAGCAGAATTGAACTAGATATGGCCGTGTGTGTAGGAAGCACAGTCTTAATGTTCTGAGCAAGTTCAATCTTCTGGCTCTATAGGAAACACAGTAGAGTAGAAGAGTGCTCTTTTCTCAAAAGCAGAGTGTGTTTCTCGGAAGTCGAGCTAGCGTTTGTTTCCTAGTCCTAAATGGAGTTGTGTCACATGCACTTTTTTGTCATACGAGCAAGAGTTGTTTTCTGGTAAGACCAGTCAGTATTGTGCTCCAATTGACATACACAGTGCAAATAGCACTCGTGTCTGTTCCCTGCAAGTACAGTGTATTGGACGGAAGAGGAGCTATTGTTCTTGTCAGTTTCCTAAGCAGAGTTGAACTAGATATGGCCCATGTGTGTAGGAAGCACAGTTCTTTTGTTTTGAGCAAGCTCACTGTTCAGACCCCATAGGAAACACAGTACAGTAGAAGAGTGCTCTTTTCTCTAAAGCAGAGTGTGTTTCTTGTAAGGTGAGCCAGCTTTTGTTTCCCAGTCTAAATGGAGTTGAATCACATGCAATTTCTGGTCCGACAAGCAAGAGTTGTTTTCTGGTAAGAAGAGTCACTACTGCGCTGCCATTACCATACACAGGACAAATAGCACTGGCGTCTGTTCCCAGCAAGTACAGTGTATTGGACTATAGAGGATCTACTGTTCTTCTCAGTTTCCTAAGCAGAGTTGAACTAGATATGGCCCGTGTGTGTAGGAAGCACAGTTCTTTTTTTCTGAGCAAGCTCACTGTTCTGGCCCTATAGGAAACACAGTAGAGTAGAAGAGTGCTCTTTTCTCTAAAGCAGAGTGTGTTTCTTGTAAGGTGAGCTAGCTTTTGTTTCCCAGTCCTAAATGGAGTTGAATCACATGCAGTTTCTGTTCCTACGAGCAAGAGTTGTTTTCTGGTAAGAAGAGTCACTATTGCGCTGCCATTGCCATACACAGGACTAATAGCACTGGCGTCTGTTCCCAGCAAGTACAGTGTAGTGAACTGAAGAGGATCTACTGTTCTTGTCAGGTTCCTAGGCAGAATTGAAATAGATATGGCCGTGTGTGTAGGAAGCACAGTTCTTTTGTTCTGAGGAAACTCGCTTTTCGGACCCCATAGAAAACACAGTAGAGTAGACGAGTGCTCTTTTCTCAAAAGCAGAGTGTGTTTCTGGTAAGGCGAGCTAGCGTTTGTTTCCCAGTCCTAAATGGATTTGAGTCACATGCAGTTGTTTGTCCTACGAGCAAGAGTTGTTTTCTGGTAAGACGAGTCACTATTGTGCTCCAATTGCCATACACAGTGCAAATAGCACTCGCGTCTGTTCCCCGCAAGTACAGTGTATTGGACTGAAGAGGAGCTACTGTTCTTGTCAGTTTCCTAAGCAGAGTTGAACTAGATATGGCCCGTGTGTGTAGGAAGCACAGATCTTTTGTTCTGAGCAAGCTCACTGTTTGGACCCAATAGGAAACACAGTAGAGTAGAAGAGTGCTCTTTTCTCTAAAGCAGAGTGTGTTTCTTGTAAGGTGAGCTAGCGTTTGTTTCCCAGTCCTAAATGGAGTGGAATCACATGCAGTTTCTGGTCCTATGAGCAAGAGTTGTTTTCTGGTAAGGAAAGTCAATATTGTGCTCCAATTGCCATACACAGTGCAAATAGCACTCGCGTCTGTTCCCTGCAAGTACAGTGTATTGTACTGAAGAGGATCTACTGTTCTTGTCAGTTTCCTAAGCAGAGTTGAACTAGATATGGCCCGTGTGTGTAGGAAGCACAGTTGTTTTGTTCTGAGCAAGCTCACTTTTCAGAACACATAGGAAACACAGTAGAGTAGAAGAGTGCTCTCTTCTCAAAAGCAGAGTGTGTTTCATGTGAGGTGAGCTAGCTTTTGTTTCCCAGTCCTAAATGGAGTTGAATCACATGCAGTTTCTGGTCCTACGAGCAAGAGTTGTTTTCTGGTAAGAAGAGTCACTATTGTGCTGCCATTGCCATACACAGGACAAAGAGCACTGGCGTCTGTTCCCAGCAAGTACAGTGTATTGGAATGAAGAGGATCTACTGTTCTAGTCAGGTTCCTAAGCAGATTTGAACTAGATATGGCCGTGTGTGTAGGAAGCACAGTTCTTTTGTTTTGAGCAAGCTCACTGTCGGACACCATAGGAAACCCAGTAGAGTAGAAGAGTGCTCTTTTCTCAAAAGCAGAGTGTGTTTCTTGTAAGGCGAGCTAGCATTTGTTTCCCAGTCCTAAATGGAGTTGAATCACATGCAGTTTCTGGTCCTACGAGCAAGAGTTGTTTTCTGGTAAGGAAAGTCACTATTGAGCTCCCATTGCCATACACAGTGCAAATAGCACTCGCGTCTGTTCCCAGCAAGTACAGTGTATCGGACTGAAGAGGAGCTACTGTTCTTGTCAGTTTCCTAAGCAGAGTTGAACTAGTTATGGCCCGTGTGTAGGAAGCACAGTTCTTTTGTTCTGAGCAAGCCCACTGTTCTGGCCCTATAGGAAACACAGTAGAGTAGAAGAGTGCTCTTTTCCCTAAAGCAGAGTGTGTTTCTTGTAAGGCGAGCTAACGTTTGTTTCCCAGTCCTAAATGGAGTTGAATCACATGCAGTTTCTAGTCCTACGAGCACGAGTTGTTTTATGGTAAGAAGAGTCACTATTGCGCTGCCATTGCCATACACAGGACAAATAGCACTGGCGTATGTTCCCAGCAAGTACAGTGTATTGTAATGAAGAGGATCTACTGTTCTTTTCAGGTTCCTAAGCAGAATTGAACTAGATATGGCCGTGTGTGTAGGAAGCACAGTTCTTATGTTCTGAGCAAGTTCACTCTTCTGGCCCTATAGGATACACAGTAGAGTAGAAGAGTGCTTATTTCTCAAAAGCAGAGTGTGTTTTTGTAAGGCGAGCTAGCGTTTGTTTCCCAGTCCTAAATGGAGTTGAATCATATGCAGTTTCTGGTCCTATGAACAAGAATTGTTTTCTGGTAAGGAAAGTCACTATTGTGCTCCCATTGCCCTACACAAGGCAAATAGCACTAGCGTCTTTTCCCAGCAAGTACAGTGTATTGGACTGAATAGGAGCTACTGTTCTTGTCAGTTTACTAAGCAGAGTTGAACTAGATATGGTCCGTGTTTGTAGGAAGCACAGTTCTTTTGTTCTGAGCAAGCTCACTGTTTGGACCCCATAGGAAACACAGTAGAATAGAAGAGTGCTCTTTTCTCTAAAGCAGAGTGTGTTTCTTGTAAGGCAAGCTACCGTTTGTTTCCCAGTCCTAAATGGAGTGGAATCACATGCAGTTTCTGGTCCTACGAGCAAGAGTTGTTTTCTGGTAAGGAAAGTCACCATTGTGCTCCCATTGCCATACACAGTGCAAATAGCCTTCCCGTCTGTTCCCAGCAATTACAGTGTATTGGACTGAAGAGGAGCTTCTGTTCTTCTCAGTTTCCTAAGCAGAGTTGAACTAGATATGGCCCGTGTGTGTAGGAAGCACAGTTCTTTTTTTCTGAGCAAGCTCACTGTTCTGGCCCTATAGGAAACACAGAAGAGTAGAAGAGTGCTCTTTTCTCAAAAGCAGAGTGTGTTTCTTGGAAGTCGAGCTAGCGTTTGTTTCCCAGTCCTAAATGGAGTTGAGTCACATGCAGTTTTTTGTCCTATGAGCAAGAGTTGTTTTCTTGTAAGACAAGTCACTATTGTGCTCTAATTGCCATACACAGTGCAAATAGCACTCGCGTCTGTTCCCCGCAAGTACAGTGTATTGGACTGAAGAGGATCTACTGTTCTTGTCAGGTTCCTAAGCAGACTTGAACTAGATATTGCCATGTGTGTAGGAAGCACAGTTTTTTTGTTCTGAGCAAGCTCACTTTTCAGAACACATAGGAAACACAGTAGAGTAGAAGAGTGCTCTTTTCTCAAAATCAGAGTGTGTTTCTTGGAAGTTGAGCTAGCGTTTGTTTCCCAGTCCTAAATGGAGTTGAGTCACATGCAGTTTTTTGTTCTAGGAGCAAGAGTTGTTTTATGGTAAGACAAGTCACTATTGTGCTCCAATGCCATACACAGTGCAAATAGCACTCGCGTCTGTTCCCCGCAAGTACAGTGTATTGGAGTGAAGAGGAGCTACTCTTCTTGTTTTTTCCTAAGCAGAGTTGAAATAGATATGGCCCGTGTGTGGAGAAAGCACAGTTCTTTGTTCTGAGCAAGCTCACTGTTTGGACCCCATAGGAAACACAGTAGAGTAGAAGAATGCTCTTTTCTCTAAAGCAGAGTGTGTTTCTTGTAAGGCGAGCTATCGTTTGTTTACCAGTCCTAAATGGAGTTGAATCACATGCAGTCTCTGGTCCTAAGAGCAAGAGTTGTTTTCTGGTAAGGAAAGTCACTATTGCGCTACCATTGCAATACACAGTGCAAATAGCACTGGCGTCTGTTCCCAGCAAGTACAGTGTATTGTACTGAAGAGGATCTACTGTTCTTGTCAGTTTCCTAAGCAGAGTTGAACTAGATATGGCCCGTGTGTGTAGGAAGCACAGTTGTTTTGTTCTGAGCAAGCTCATTTTTCAGAACACATAGGAAACACAGTAGAGTAGAAGAGTGCTCTCTTCTCAAAAGCAGAGTGTGTTTCATGTGAGGTGAGCTAGCTTTTGTTTCCCAGTCCTAAATGGAGTTGAATCACATGCAGTTTCTGGTCCTACGAGCAAGAGTTGTTTTCTGGTAAGAAGAGTCACTATTGTGCTGCCATTGCCATACACAGGACAAATAGCACTGGCGTCTGTTCCCAGCAAGTACAGTGTATTGGACTGAAGAGGATCTACTGTTCTTGTCAGGTTCTTAAGCAGAATTGAACTAGATATCGACATGTGTGTAGGAAGCACAGTTCTTTGTTCTGAGCAAGCTCACTGTTCTGGCCCTATAGGAAACACAGTAGAGTAGAAGAGTGCTCTTTTCTCAAAAGCAGAGTGTGTTTCTTGTAAAGCGAGCTAGAGTTTGTTTTCCAGTCCTAAATGGAGTTGAATCACATGCAGTTTCTGGTCCTACGAGCAAGAGTTGTTTTCTGGTAAGGAAAGTCACTATTGCGCTCCCATTGCCATACACAGTGCAAATAGCACTCGCGTCTGTTCCCAGCAAGTACAGTGTATCGGACTGAAGAGGAGCTACTGTTCTTGTCAGTTTCCTAAGCAGAGTTGAACTAGTTATGGCCCGTGTGTAGGAAGCACAGTTATTTTGTTCTGAGCAAGCTCACTGTTCTGGCCCTATAGGAAACACAGTAGAGTAGAAGAGTGCTCTTTTCCCTAAAGCAGAGTGTGTTTCTTGTAAGGCGAGCTAACGTTTGTTTCCCAGTCCTAAATGGAGTTGAATCACATGCAGTTTCTAGTCCTACTAGCACGAGTTGTTTTATGGTAAGAAGAGTCACTATTGCGCTGCCATTGCCATACACAGGACAAATAGCACTGGCGTATGTTCCCAGCAAGTACAGTGTATTGTAATGAAGAGGATCTACTGTTCTTCTCAGGTTCCTAGGCAGAATTGAACTAGATATGGCCGTGTGTGTAGGAAGCACAGTTCTTATGTTCTGAGCAAGTTCACTCTTCTGGCCCTATAGGATACACAGTAGAGTAGAAGAGTGCTTATTTCTCAAAAGCAGAGTGTGTTTTTGTAAGGCGAGCTAGCGTTTGTTTCCCAGTCCTAAATGGAGTTGAATCATATGCAGTTTCTGGTCCTATGAACAAGAATTGTTTTCTGGTAAGGAAAGTCACTATTGTGCTCCCATTGCCCTACACAAGGCAAATAGCACTAGCGTCTTTTCCCAGCAAGTACAGTGTATTGGACTGAATAGGAGCTACTGTTCTTGTCAGTTTACTAAGCAGAGTTGAACTAGATATGGTCCGTGTTTGTAGGAAGCACAGTTCTTTTGTTCTGAGCAAGCTCACTGTTTGGACCCCATAGGAAACACAGTAGAATAGAAGAGTGCTCTTTTCTCTAAAGCAGAGTGTGTTTCTTGTAAGGCGAGCTACCGTTTGTTTCCCAGTCCTAAATGGAGTGGAATCACATGCAGTTTCTGGTCCTACGAGCAAGAGTTGTTTTCTGGTAAGGAAAGTCACCATTGTGCTCCCATTGCCATACACAGTGCAAATAGCCTTCCCGTCTGTTCCCAGCAATTACAGTGTATTGGACTGAAGAGGAGCTTCTGTTCTTCTCAGTTTCCTAAGCAGAGTTGAACTAGATATGGCCCGTGTGTGTAGGAAGCACAGTTCTTTTTTTCTGAGCAAGCTCACTGTTCTGGCCCTATAGGAAACACAGAAGAGTAGAAGAGTGCTCTTTTCTCAAAAGCAGAGTGTGTTTCTTGGAAGTCGAGCTAGCGTTTGTTTCCCAGTCCTAAATGGAGTTGAGTCACATGCAGTTTTTTGTCCTATGAGCAAGAGTTGTTTTCTTGTAAGACAAGTCACTATTGTGCTCTAATTGCCATACACAGTGCAAATAGCACTCGCGTCTGTTCCCCGCAAGTACAGTGTATTGGACTGAAGAGGATCTACTGTTCTTGTCAGGTTCCTAAGCAGACTTGAACTAGATATTGCCATGTGTGTAGGAAGCACAGTTTTTTTGTTCTGAGCAAGCTCACTTTTCAGAACACATAGGAAACACAGTAGAGTAGAAGAGTGCTCTTTTCTCAAAATCAGAGTGTGTTTCTTGGAAGTTGAGCTAGCGTTTGTTTCCCAGTCCTAAATGGAGTTGAGTCACATGCAGTTTTTTGTTCTAGGAGCAAGAGTTGTTTTATGGTAAGACAAGTCACTATTGTGCTCCAATGCCATACACAGTGCAAATAGCACTCGCGTCTGTTCCCCGCAAGTACAGTGTATTGGAGTGAAGAGGAGCTACTGTTCTTGTTTTTTCCTAAGCAGAGTTGAAATAGATATGGCCCGTGTGTGGAGAAAGCACAGTTCTTTGTTCTGAGCAAGCTCACTGTTTGGACCCCATAGGAAACACAGTAGAGTAGAAGAATGCTCTTTTCTCTAAAGCAGAGTGTGTTTCTTGTAAGGCGAGCTATCGTTTGTTTACCAGTCCTAAATGGAGTTGAATCACATGCAGTCTCTGGTCCTAAGAGCAAGAGTTGTTTTCTGGTAAGGAAAGTCACTATTGCGCTACCATTGCAATACACAGTGCAAATAGCACTGGCGTCTGTTCCCAGCAAGTACAGTGTATTGTACTGAAGAGGATCTACTGTTCTTGTCAGTTTCCTAAGCAGAGTTGAACTAGATATGGCCCGTGTGTGTAGGAAGCACAGTTGTTTTGTTCTGAGCAAGCTCACTTTTCAGAACACATAGGAAACACAGTAGAGTAGAAGAGTGCTCTCTTCTCAAAAGCAGAGTGTGTTTCATGTGAGGTGAGCTAGCTTTTGTTTCCCAGTCCTAAATGGAGTTGAATCACATGCAGTTTCTGGTCCTACGAGCAAGAGTTGTTTTCTGGTAAGAAGAGTCACTATTGTGCTGCCATTGCCATACACAGGACAAATAGCACTGGCGTCTGTTCCCAGCAAGTACAGTGTATTGGACTGAAGAGCATCTACTGTTCTTGTCAGGTTCTTAAGCAGAATTGAACTAGATATCGACATGTGTGTAGGAAGCACAGTTCTTTGTTCTGAGCAAGCTCACTGTTCTGGCCCTATAGGAAACACAGTAGAGTAGAAGAGTGCTCTTTTCTCAAAAGCAGAGTGTGTTTCTTGTAAAGCGAGCTAGAGTTTGTTTTCCAGTCCTAAATGGAGTTGAATCACATGCAGTTTCTGGTCCTACGAGCAAGAGTTGTTTTCTGGTAAGGAAAGTCACTATTGCGCTCCCATTGCCATACACAGTGCAAATAGCACTCGCGTCTGTTCCCAGCAAGTACAGTGTATCGGACTGAAGAGGAGCTACTGTTCTTGTCAGTTTCCTAATCAGAGTTTAACTAGTTATGGCCCGTGTGTAGGAAGCACAGTTCTTTTGTTCTGAGCAAGCTCACTGTTCTGGCCCTATAGGAAACACAGTAGAGTAGAAGAGTGCTCTTTTCCCTAAAGCAGAGTGTGTTTCTTGTAAGGCGAGCTAACGTTTGTTTCCCAGTCCTAAATGGAGTTGAATCACATGCAGTTTCTAGTCCTACTAGCACGAGTTGTTTTATGGTAAGAAGAGTCACTATTGCGCTGCCATTGCCATACACAGGACAAATAGCACTGGCGTATGTTCCCAGCAAGTACAGTGTATTGTAATGAAGAGGATCTACTGTTCTTCTCAGGTTCCTAGGCAGAATTGAACTAGATATGGCCGTGTGTGTAGGAAGCACAGTTCTTATGTTCTGAGCAAGTTCACTCTTCTGGCCCTATAGGATACACAGTAGAGTAGAAGAGTGCTTATTTCTCAAAAGCAGAGTGTGTTTTTGTAAGGCGAGCTAGCGTTTGTTTCCCAGTCCTAAATGGAGTTGAATCATATGCAGTTTCTGGTCCTATGAACAAGAATTGTTTTCTGGTAAGGAAAGTCACTATTGTGCTCCCATTGCCCTACACAAGGCAAATAGCACTAGCGTCTTTTCCCAGCAAGTACAGTGTATTGGACTGAATAGGAGCTACTGTTCTTGTCAGTTTACTAATCAGAGTTGAACTAGATATGGTCCGTGTTTGTAGGAAGCACAGTTCTTTTGTTCTGAGCAAGCTCACTGTTTGGACCCCATAGGAAACACAGTAGAATAGAAGAGTGCTCTTTTCTCTAAAGCAGAGTGTGTTTCTTGTAAGGCGAGCTACCGTTTGTTTCCCAGTCCTAAATGGAGTGGAATCACATGCAGTTTCTGGTCCTACGAGCAAGAGTTGTTTTCTGGTAAGGAAAGTCACCATTGTGCTCCCATTGCCATACACAGTGCAAATAGCCCTCCCGTCTGTTCCCAGCAAGTACAGTGTATTGGACTGAAGAGGAGCTACTGTTCTTCTCAGTTTCCTAAGCAGAGTTGAACTAGATATGGCCCGTGTGTGTAGGAAGCACAGTTCTTTTTTTCTGAGCAAGCTTACTGTTCTGGCCCTATAGGAAACACAGAAGAGTAGAAGAGTGCTCTTTTCTCAAAAGCAGAGTGTGTTTCTTGGAAGTCGAGCTAGCGTTTGTTACCCAGTCCTAAATGGAGTTGAGTCACATGCAGTTTTTTGTCCTACGAGCAAGAGTTGTTTTCTTGTAAGACAAGTCACTATTGTGCTCCAATTGCCATACACAGTGCAAATAGCACTCGCGTCTGTTCCCCGCAAGTACAGTGTATTGGACTGAAGAGGATCTACTGTTCTTGTCAGGTTCCTAAGCAGACTTGAACTAGATATTGCCATGTGTGTAGGAAGCACATTTTTTTTGTTCTGAGCAAGCTCACTTTTCGGAACACATAGGAAACACAGTAGAGTAGAAGAGTGCTCTTTTCTCAAAAGCAGAGTGTGTTTCTTGGAAGTTGAGCTAGCATTTGTTTCCCAGTCCTAAATGGAGTTGAGTCACATGCAGTTTTTTGTTCTAGGAGCAAGAGTTGTTTTCTGGTAAGACAAGTCACTATTGTGCTCCAATGCCATACACAGTGCAAATAGCACTCGCGTCTGTTCCCCGCAAGTACAGTGCATTGGAGTGAAGAGGAGCTACTGTTCTTGTTTTTTCCTAAGCAGAGTTGAACTAGATATGGCCCGTGTGTGGAGAAAGCACAGTTCTTTGTTCTGAGCAAGCTCACTGTTTGGACCCCATAAAAAACACAGTAGAGTAGAAGAATGCTCTTTTCTCTAAAGCAGAGTGTGTTTCTTGTAAGGCGAGCTATCGTTTGTTTACCAGTCCTAAATGGAGTTGAATCACATGCAGTTTCTGGTCCTAAGAGCAAGAGTTGTTTTCTGGTATGGAAAGTCACTATTGCGCTACCATTGCAATACACAGTGCAAATAGCACTGGAGTCTGTTCCCAGCAAGTACAGTGTATCGGACTGAAGAGGAGCTACTGTTCTTGTCAGTTTCCTAAGCAGAGTTGAACTAGATATGGCCCGTGTGTAGGAAGCACAGTTCTTTTGTTCTGAGCAAGCGCACTGTTCTGGCCCTATAGGAAACACAGTAGAGTAGAAGAGTGATCTTTTCTCTAAAGCAGAGTGTGTTCCTTGTAAGGCGAGCTAGCGTTTGTTTCCTAGTCCTAAATGGAGTTGAATCACATGCAGTTTCTTGTCCTAAGAGCAAGAGTTGTTTTATGGTAAGAAGAGTCACTATTGCGCTGCCATTGCCATACACAGTACAAATAGCACTGGCGTCTGTTCCCAGCAAGTACAGTGTATTGGACTGAAGAGGTTCTACTGTTCTTGTCAGGTTCCTATTCAGAATTGAACTAGATATGGCCGTGTGTTTAGGAAGCACAGTTCTTATGTTCTGAGCAAGTTCACTGTTCCGACACCATAGGAAATACAGTAGAGTAGATGAGTGATCTTTTCTCAAAAGCAGAGTGTGTTTTTTGTAAGGCGAGCTAGCGTTTGTTTCCCAGTCCTAAATGGAGTTGAATCACATGCAGTTTATGGTTCTAAGAGCAAGAGTTGTTTTCTGGTAAGGAAAGTCACTATTGCGCTCCCCTTGCCATACATAGTGCAAATAGCTCTCGCGTGTGTTCCCAGCAAGTACAGTGCATCGGACTGAAGAGGAGCTACTGTTCTTGTCAGTTTCCTAAGCAGAGTTGAACTAGATATGGCCCGTGTGTGTAGGAAGCACCATTCTTATGTTCTGAGCAAGCTCACTGTTCTGGCCCTATAGGAAACACAGTAGAGTAGAAGAGTGCTCTTTTCTCAAAAGCAGAGTGTGTTTTTGTAAGGCGAGCTAGCGTTTGTTTCCTAGTCCAAAATGGAGTTGAATCACATGCAGTTTCTGGTCCTACGAACAAGAATTTTTTTTCTGGTAAGGAAAGTCACTATTGCGCTCCCATTGCCCTACACAATGCAAATAGCACTCGCGTCTTTCCCCAGCAAGTACAGTGTATTGGACTGAATAGGAGCAACTGTTCTTGTCAGTTTCCTAAGCAGAGTTGAACTAGATATGTCCCGTGTGTGTAGGAAGTACAGTTCTTTTTTTCTGAGCAAGCTCACTGTTCTGGCGCTATAGGAAACAGAGTAGAGTAGAAGAGTGCTCTTTTCTCAAAACCAGAGTGTGTTTCTTGTAAAGCGAGCTAGAGTTTGTTTCCCAGTCCTAAATGGAGTTGAATCACATGCAGTTTGTGGTCCTACGAGCAAGAGTTGTTTTCTGGTAAGAAGAGTCACTATTGCGCTGCCATTGCCATACACAGGACAAATAGCACTGGCGTCTGTTCCCAGCAAGTACAGTGTATTGGACTGAAGAGGAGCTACTGTTCTTGTTTGTTTCCTAAGCAGAGTTGAACTAGATATGGCCCGTGTGTGTAGAAAGCACAGTTCTTTTGTTCTGAGCAAGCTCACTGTTCGGACCCCATAGGAAACACAGTAGAGTAGAAGAGTGCTCTTTTCTCAAAAGCAGAGTGTGTTTCTTGTAAGGCGAGCTAGCATTTGTTTCCCAGTCCTAAATGGAGTTGAATCACATGCAGTTTCTGGTCCCACGAGCAAGAGTTGTTTTCTGGTAAGGAAAGTCACTATTGTGCTCCATTGCAATACACAGTGCAAATAGCACTCGCGTCTGTTCCCAGCAAGTACAGTGTATCGGACTGAAGAGGATCTACTGCTCTGGTCAGGTTCCTAAGCAGAATTGAACTAGATATGGCCGTGTGTGTAGGAAGCACAGTTCCTTTTTTCTGAGCAAGCTCACTGTTCGGACCAAATAGGAAACACAGTAGAGTAGAAGAGTGCTCTTTTCTCAAAAGCAGAGTGTGTTTCTTGTAAAGCGAGCTAGAGTTTGTTTCCCAGTCCTAAATTGAGTTGAATCACATACAGTTTCTGGTCCTACGAGCAAGAATTGTTTTCTGAAAGAAGAGTCACTATTGCGCTGCCATTGCCCTACACAGGACAAATAGCACTGGCGTCTGTTCCCAGCAAGTACAGTGTATTGGACTGAAGAGGATCTACTGTTTTTGACAGGTTCCTAAGCAGACTTGAACGAGATATGGCCGTGTGTGTAGGAAGCACAGTTCTTTTATTCTGAGCAAGCTCACTGTTCTGGCCCTACAGGAAAAAAAGTAGAGTAGATGAGTGCTCTTTTCTCTAAAGCAGAGTGTGTTTCTTGTAAGGCCAGCTCGCGTTTTTTCCCAGTCCTAAATGGAGTTGAGTCACAGTCAGTTTTTGGTCCTACGAGCAAGAGTTGTTTTCTGGTAAGAAGAGTCACTATTGCGCTCTAAATGCCATACACAGTGCAAATAGCACTCGCGTCTGTTCCCAGCAAGTACAGTGTATTGGACTGAAGAGGATCTACTGTTCTTGTCAGGTTCCTAAGCAGAATTGAACTAGATATGGCCGTGTGTGTAGGAAGCAAAGTTCTTATGTTCTGAGCAAGCTCACTGTTCTGGCCCTATAGGAAACTCAGTAGAGTAGAAGAGTGCTCTTTTTTCAAAATCAGAGTGTGTTTTTGTAAGGCGAGCTAGCGTTTGTTTCCCAGTTCTAAATGGAGTTGAATCACATGCAGTTTTTGGTCCTACGAGCAAGAATTGTTTTCTGGTAAGACGAGTCACTATTGTGCTCCAATTGCCATACACAGTGCAAATAGCACTCGCGTCTGTTCCCTGCAAGTAAAGTGTATTGGACTGAAGAGGAGCTACTGTTCTTGTCAGTTTCCTAAGCAGAGTTGAACTAGATATGGCCCGTGTGTGTAGGAAGCACAGTTCTTTCGTTCTGAGCAAGCTCACTGTTCGGACCCATAGGAAACACAGTAGAGTAGAAGAGTGCTCTTTTCTCAAAAGCAGAGTGTGTTTCATGTAAGGCGAGCTAGCACTTGTTTCCCATTCCTAAATGGAGTTGAATCACATGCAGTTTCTAGTCCTATGAGCAAAGGTTGTTTTCTGGTAAGGAAAGTCACTATTGTGCTCCCATTGCCATACACAGTGCAAATAGCACTCGTATCTGTATCGGACTGAACAGGAGCTACTGTTCTTGTCAGTTTCCTAAGCAGAGTTGAACAAGTTATGGCCCGTGTGTAGGAAGCACAGTTCTTTTGTTTTGAGCAAGTTCACTGTTTGGAACCCATAGGAAAAACAGTAGAGTAGAAGAGTGCTCTTTTCTCAAAAGCAGAGTGTGTTTCATGTAAGGCGAGCTAGCATTTGTTTCCCAGTCCTAAATGGAGTTGAATCACATGCAGTTTCTCGTCCTACGAGCAAGAGTTGTTTTCTGGTAAGGAAAGTCACTATTGCGCTCCCATTGCCCTACACAAGACAAATAGCACTCGCGTCTTTTCCCAGCAAGTACAGTGTATTGGACTGAATAGGAGCTACTGTTCTTGTCAGTTTACTAAGCAGAGTTGAACTAGATATGGTCAGTGTGTGTAGGAAGCATAGTTCTTTTGTTCTGAACAATCTCACTGTTTGGAACCCATAGGAAACACAGTAGAGTAGAAGAGTGCTCTTTTCTCTAAAGCAGAGTGTGTTTCTTGTAAGGTGAGCTAGCATTTGTTTCCCAGTCCTAAATGGAGTGGAATAACATGCAGTTTCTGGTCCTACGAGCAAGAGTTGTATTCTGGTAAAGAAAGTCACTATTGCGCTCCCATTGCCATACACAGTGCAAATAGCCCTCCCGTCTGTTCCCAGCAAGTACAGTGTATTGGACTGAACAGGAGCTACTGTTCTTCTCAGTTTCCTAAGCAGAGTTGAACTAGATATGGCCCGTGTGTTTAGGAAGTACAGTTCCTTTTTTCTGAGCAAGCTCACTGTTCTGGCCCTATAGGAAACACAGTAGAGTAGAAGAGTGGTCTTTTCTCAAAAGCAGAGTGTGTTTCTTGTAAAGCGAGCGAGAGTTTGTTTCCCAGTCCTAAATGGAGTTGAATCACATGCAGTTTCTGGTCCTACGAGCAAGAGTTGTTTTCTGGTAAGAAGAGTCACTATTGCGCTGCCATTGCCCTACACAGGACAAATAGCACTGGCGTCTGTTCCCAGCAAGTACAGTGTATTGGACTGAAGAGGATCTACTGTTCTTGTCAGGTTCCTAAGCAGACTTGAACGAGATATGGCCGTGTGTACGAAGCACAGTTTTTTTGTTCTGAGCAAGCTCACTTTACGGAACACATAGGAAACACAGTAGAGTAGAAGAGTGCTCTTTTCTCAAAAGCAGAGTGTGTTTCTTTGAAGTCGAGCTAGTGTTTGTTTCCCAATCCTAAATGGAGTTGAGTCACATGCAGTTTTTTGTCCTACGAGCAAGAGTTGTTTTCTGGTAAGACAAGTCACTATTGTGCTCCAATTGCCATACACAGTGCAAATAGCACTCGCGTCTGTTCCCCGCAAATACAGTGTATTCGACTGAAGAGGAGCTACTGTTCTTGTTTTTTTCCTAAGCAGAGTTGAACTAGATATGGCCCGTGTGTGTAGGAAGCACAGTTCTTTTGTTCTGAGCAAGCTCACTGTTTGGACCCCATAGGAAACACAGTAGAGTAGAAGAGTGCACTTTTCTCAAAAGCAGAGTGTGTTTCATGTAAGGCCAGCTAGCATTTGTTTCCCAGTCCTAAATGGAGTTGAATCACATGCAGTTTCTCGTCCTACGAGCAAGAGTTGTTTTCTGGTAAGGAAAGTCACTATTGTGCTCCCATTGCCATACACAGTGCAAATAGCACTCGCGTCTGTTCTCATCAAGTACAGTGTATCGAACTGAAGAGGAGCTACTGTTCTTGTCAGTTTCCTAAGCAGAGTTGAACTAGATATGGCCCGTGTGTGTAGGAAGCACAGTTCTTTTGTTCTGAGCAAGCTCACTCTTCTGTCCCTACAGGAAACACCGTAGAGTAGATGAGTGCTCTTTTCTCTAAAGCAGAGTGTGTTTCTTGTAAGGCCAGCTCCCGTTTGTTTCCCAGTCCTAAATGGAGTTGAGTCACAGACAGTTTTTGGTCGTACGAGCAAGAGTTGTTTTCTGGTAAGAAGAGTCACTATTGTGCTCCAATTGACATACACAGTGCAAATAGCACTCGTGTCTGTTCCCCGCAAGTACAGTGTATTGGACTGAAGAGGAGCTACTGTTCTTGTCAGGTTCTTAAGCAGAATTGAACTAGATATGGACATGTGTGTAGGAAGCACAGTTCTTTGTTCTGAGCAAGCTCACTGTTCTGGCCCTATAGGAAACACAGTAGAGTAGAAGAGTGCTCTTTTCTCAAAAGCAGAGTGTGTTTCTTGTAAAGCGAGCTAGAGTTTGTTTTCCAGTCCTAAATGGAGTTGAATCACATGCAGTTTCTGGTCCTACGAGCAAGAGTTGTTTTCTGGTAAGAAGAGTCACTATTGAGCTGCCATTGCCATATACAGGACAAAGAGCACTGGCGTCTGTTCCCAGCAAGTACAGTGTATTGGAATGAAGAGGATCTACTGTTCTAGTCAGGTTCCTAAGCAGATTTGAACTAGATATGGCCGTGTGTGTAGGAAGCACAGTTCTTTTGTTCTGAGCAAGCTCACTGTCGGACACCATAGGAAACCCAGTAGAGTAGAAGAGTGCTCTTTTCTCAAAAGCAGAGTGTGTTTCTTGTAAGGCGAGCTAGCATTTGTTTCCCAGTCCTAAATGGAGTTGAATCACATGCAGTTTCTGGTCCTACGAGCAAGAGTTGTTTTCTGGTAAGGAAAGTCACTATTGCGCTCCCATTGCCATACACAGTGCAAATAGCACTCGCGTCTGTTCCCAGCAAGTACAGTGTATCGGACTGAAGAGGAGCTACTGTTCTTGTCAGTTTCCTAAGCAGAGTTGAACTAGTTATGGCCCGTGTGTAGGAAGCACAGTTCTTTTGTTCTGAGCAAGCTCACTGTTCTGGCCCTATAGGAAACACAGTAGAGTAGAAGAGTGCTCTTTTCCCTAAAGCAGAGTGTGTTTCTTGTAAGGCGAGCTAACGTTTGTTTCCCAGTCCTAAATGGAGTTGAATCACATGCAGTTTCTAGTCCTACGAGCACGAGTTGTTTTATGGTAAGAAGAGTCACTATTGCGCTGCCATTGCCATACACAGGACAAATAGCACTGGCGTATGTTCCCAGCAAGTACAGTGTATTGTAATGAAGAGGATCTACTGTTCTTTTCAGGTTCCTAAGCAGAATTGAACTAGATATGGCCGTGTGTGTAGGAAGCACAGTTCTTATGTTCTGAGCAAGTTCACTCTTCTGGCCCTATAGGATACACAGTAGAGTAGAAGAGTGCTTATTTCTCAAAAGCAGAGTGTGTTTTTGTAAGGCGAGCTAGCGTTTGTTTCCCAGTCCTAAATGGAGTTGAATCATATGCAGTTTCTGGTCCTATGAACAAGAATTGTTTTCTGGTAAGGAAAGTCACTATTGTGCTCCCATTGCCCTACACAAGGCAAATAGCACTAGCGTCTTTTCCCAGCAAGTACAGTGTATTGGACTGAATAGGAGCTACTGTTCTTGTCAGTTTACTAAGCAGAGTTGAACTAGATATGGTCCGTGTTTGTAGGAAGCACAGTTCTTTTGTTCTGAGCAAGCTCACTGTTTGGACCCCATAGGAAACACAGTAGAATAGAAGAGTGCTCTTTTCTCTAAAGCAGAGTGTGTTTCTTGTAAGGCAAGCTACCGTTTGTTTCCCAGTCCTAAATGGAGTGGAATCACATGCAGTTTCTGGTCCTACGAGCAAGAGTTGTTTTCTGGTAAGGAAAGTCACCATTGTGCTCCCATTGCCATACACAGTGCAAATAGCCCTCCCGTCTGTTCCCAGCAATTACAGTGTATTGGACTGAAGAGGAGCTTCTGTTCTTCTCAGTTTCCTAAGCAGAGTTGAACTAGATATGGCCCGTGTGTGTAGGAAGCACAGTTCTTTTTTTCTGAGCAAGCTCACTGTTCTGGCCCTATAGGAAACACAGAAGAGTAGAAGAGTGCTCTTTTCTCAAAAGCAGAGTGTGTTTCTTGGAAGTCGAGCTAGCGTTTGTTTCCCAGTCCTAAATGGAGTTGAGTCACATGCAGTATTTTGTCCTATGAGCAAGAGTTGTTTTCTTGTAAGACAAGTCACTATTGTGCTCTAATTGCCATACACAGTGCAAATAGCACTCGCGTCTGTTCCCCGCAAGTACAGTGTATTGGACTGAAGAGGATCTACTGTTCTTGTCAGTTTCCTAAGCAGACTTGAACTAGATATTGCCATGTGTGTAGGAAGCACAGTTTTTTTGTTCTGAGCAAGCTCACTTTTCAGAACACATAGGAAACACAGTAGAGTAGAAGAGTGCTCTTTTCTCAAAATCAGAGTGTCTTTCTTGGAAGTTGAGCTAGCGTTTGTTTCCCAGTCCTAAATGGAGTTGAGTCACATGCAGTTTTTTGTTCTAGGAGCAAGAGTTGTTTTATGGTAAGACAAGTCACTATTGTGCTCCAATGCCATACACAGTGCAAATAGCACTCGCGTCTGTTCCCCGCAAGTACAGTGTATTGGAGTGAAGAGGAGCTACTGTTCTTGTTTTTTCCTAAGCAGAGTTGAAATAGATATGGCCCGTGTGTGGAGAAAGCACAGTTCTTTGTTCTGAGCAAGCTCACTGTTTGGACCCCATAGGAAACACAGTAGAGTAGAAGAATGCTCTTTTCTCTAAAGCAGAGTGTGTTTCTTGTAAGGCGAGCTATCGTTTGTTTACCAGTCCTAAATGGAGTTGAATCACATGCAGTCTCTGGTCCTAAGAGCAAGAGTTGTTTTCTGGTAAGGAAAGTCACTATTGCGCTACCATTGCAATACACAGTGCAAATAGCACTGGCGTCTGTTCCCAGCAAGTACAGTGTATTGTACTGAAGAGGATCTACTGTTCTTGTCAGTTTCCTAAGCAGAGTTGAACTAGATATGGCCCGTGTGTGTAGGAAGCACAGTTGTTTTGTTCTGAGCAAGCTCACTTTTCAGAACACATAGGAAGCACAGTAGAGGAGAAGAGTGCTCTCTTCTCAAAAGCAGAGTGTGTTTCATGTGAGGTGAGCTAGCTTTTGTTTCCCAGTCCTAAATGGAGTTGAATCACATGCAGTTTCTGGTCCTACGAGCAAGAGTTGTTTTCTGGTAAGAAGAGTCACTATTGTGCTGCCATTGCCATACACAGGACAAATAGCACTGGCGTCTGTTCCCAGCAAGTACAGTGTATTGGACTGAAGAGGATCTACTGTTCTTGTCAGGTTCTTAAGCAGAATTGAACTAGATATCGACATGTGTGTAGGAAGCACAGTTCTTTGTTCTGAGCAAGCTCACTGTTCTGGCCCTATAGGAAACACAGTAGAGTAGAAGAGTGCTCTTTTCTCAAAAGCAGAGTGTGTTTCTTGTAAAGCGAGCTAGAGTTTGTTTTCCAGTCCTAAATGGAGTTGAATCACATGCAGTTTCTGGTCCTACGAGCAAGAGTTGTTTTCTGGTAAGGAAAGTCACTATTGCGCTCCCATTGCCATACACAGTGCAAATAGCACTCGCGTCTGTTCCCAGCAAGTACAGTGTATCGGACTGAAGAGGAGCTACTGTTCTTGTCAGTTTCCTAAGCAGAGTTGAACTAGTTATGGCCCGTGTGTAGGAAGCACAGTTATTTTGTTCTGAGCAAGCTCACTGTTCTGGCCCTATAGGAAACACAGTAGAGTAGAAGAGTGCTCTTTTCCCTAAAGCAGAGTGTGTTTCTTGTAAGGCGAGCTAACGTTTGTTTCCCAGTCCTAAATGGAGTTGAATCACATGCAGTTTCTAGTCCTACTAGCACGAGTTGTTTTATGGTAAGAAGAGTCACTATTGCGCTGCCATTGCCATACACAGGACAAATAGCACTGGCGTATGTTCCCAGCAAGTACAGTGTATTGTAATGAAGAGGATCTACTGTTCTTCTCAGGTTCCTAGGCAGAATTGAACTAGATATGGCCGTGTGTGTAGGAAGCACAGTTCTTATGTTCTGAGCAAGTTCACTCTTCTGGCCCTATAGGATACACAGTAGAGTAGAAGAGTGCTTATTTCTCAAAAGCAGAGTGTGTTTTTGTAAGGCGAGCTAGCGTTTGTTTCCCAGTCCTAAATGGAGTTGAATCATATGCAGTTTCTGGTCCTATGAACAAGAATTGTTTTCTGGTAAGGAAAGTCACTATTGTGCTCCCATTGCCCTACACAAGGCAAATAGCACTAGCGTCTTTTCCCAGCAAGTACAGTGTATTGGACTGAATAGGAGCTACTGTTCTTGTCAGTTTACTAATCAGAGTTGAACTAGATATGGTCCGTGTTTGTAGGAAGCACAGTTCTTTTGTTCTGAGCAAGCTCACTGTTTGGACCCCATAGGAAACACAGTAGAATAGAAGAGTGCTCTTTTCTCTAAAGCAGAGTGTGTTTCTTGTAAGGCGAGCTACCGTTTGTTTCCCAGTCCTAAATGGAGTGGAATCACATGCAGTTTCTGGTCCTACGAGCAAGAGTTGTTTTCTGGTAAGGAAAGTCACCATTGTGCTCCCATTGCCATACACAGTGCAAATAGCCCTCCCGTCTGTTCCCAGCAAGTACAGTGTATTGGACTGAAGAGGAGCTACTGTTCTTCTCAGTTTCCTAAGCAGAGTTGAACTAGATATGGCCCGTGTGTGTAGGAAGCACAGTTCTTTTTTTCTGAGCAAGCTTACTGTTCTGGCCCTATAGGAAACACAGAAGAGTAGAAGAGTGCTCTTTTCTCAAAAGCAGAGTGTGTTTCTTGGAAGTCGAGCTAGCGTTTGTTACCCAGTCCTAAATGGAGTTGAGTCACATGCAGTTTTTTGTCCTACGAGCAAGAGTTGTTTTCTTGTAAGACAAGTCACTATTGTGCTCCAATTGCCATACACAGTGCAAATAGCACTCGCGTCTGTTCCCCGCAAGTACAGTGTATTGGACTGAAGAGGATCTACTGTTCTTGTCAGGTTCCTAAGCAGACTTGAACTAGATATTGCCATGTGTGTAGGAAGCACAGTTTTTTTGTTCTGAGCAAGCTCACTTTTCGGAACACATAGGAAACACAGTAGAGTAGAAGAGTGCTCTTTTCTCAAAAGCAGAGTGTGTTTCTTGGAAGTTGAGCTAGCATTTGTTTCCCAGTCCTAAATGGAGTTGAGTCACATGCAGTTTTTTGTTCTAGGAGCAAGAGTTGTTTTCTGGTAAGACAAGTCACTATTGTGCTCCAATGCCATACACAGTGCAAATAGCACTCGCGTCTGTTCCCCGCAAGTACAGTGCATTGGAGTGAAGAGGAGCTACTGTTCTTGTTTTTTCCTAAGCAGAGTTGAACTAGATATGGCCCGTGTGTGGAGAAAGCACAGTTCTTTGTTCTGAGCAAGCTCACTGTTTGGACCCCATAAAAAACACAGTAGAGTAGAAGAATGCTCTTTTCTCTAAAGCAGAGTGTGTTTCTTGTAAGGCGAGCTATCGTTTGTTTACCAGTCCTAAATGGAGTTGAATCACATGCAGTTTCTGGTCCTAAGAGCAAGAGTTGTTTTCTGGTATGGAAAGTCACTATTGCGCTACCATTGCAATACACAGTGCAAATAGCACTGGAGTCTGTTCCCAGCAAGTACAGTGTATCGGACTGAAGAGGAGCTACTGTTCTTGTCAGTTTCCTAAGCAGAGTTGAACTAGATATGGCCCGTGTGTAGGAAGCACAGTTCTTTTGTTCTGAGCAAGCGCACTGTTCTGGCCCTATAGGTAACACAGTAGAGTAGAAGAGTGATCTTTTCTCTAAAGCAGAGTGTGTTCCTTGTAAGGCGAGCTAGCGTTTGTTTCCTAGTCCTAAATGGAGTTGAATCACATGCAGTTTCTTGTCCTAAGAGCAAGAGTTGTTTTATGGTAAGAAGAGTCACTATTGCGCTGCCATTGCCATACACAGTACAAATAGCACTGGCGTCTGTTCCCAGCAAGTACAGTGTATTGGACTGAAGAGGTTCTACTGTTCTTGTCAGGTTCCTATTCAGAATTGAACTAGATATGGCCGTGTGTTTAGGAAGCACAGTTCTTATGTTCTGAGCAAGTTCACTGTTCCGACACCATAGGAAATACAGTAGAGTAGATGAGTGATCTTTTCTCAAAAGCAGAGTGTGTTTTTTGTAAGGCGAGCTAGCGTTTGTTTCCCAGTCCTAAATGGAGTTGAATCACATGCAGTTTATGGTTCTAAGAGCAAGAGTTGTTTTCTGGTAAGGAAAGTCACTATTGCGCTCCCCTTGCCATACATAGTGCAAATAGCTCTCGCGTGTGTTCCCAGCAAGTACAGTGCATCGGACTGAAGAGGAGCTACTGTTCTTGTCAGTTTCCTAAGCAGAGTTGAACTAGATATGGCCCGTGTGTGTAGGAAGCACCATTCTTATGTTCTGAGCAAGCTCACTGTTCTGGCCCTATAGGAAACACAGTAGAGTAGAAGAGTGCTCTTTTCTCAAAAGCAGAGTGTGTTTTTGTAAGGCGAGCTAGCGTTTGTTTCCTAGTCCAAAATGGAGTTGAATCACATGCAGTTTCTGGTCCTACGAACAAGAATTTTTTTTCTGGTAAGGAAAGTCACTATTGCGCTCCCATTGCCCTACACAATGCAAATAGCACTCGCGTCTTTCCCCAGCAAGTACAGTGTATTGGACTGAATAGGAGCAACTGTTCTTGTCAGTTTCCTAAGCAGAGTTGAACTAGATATGTCCCGTGTGTGTAGGAAGTACAGTTCTTTTTTTCTGAGCAAGCTCACTGTTCTGGCGCTATAGGAAACAGAGTAGAGTAGAAGAGTGCTCTTTTCTCAAAACCAGAGTGTGTTTCTTGTAAAGCGAGCTAGAGTTTGTTTCCCAGTCCTAAATGGAGTTGAATCACATGCAGTTTGTGGTCCTACGAGCAAGAGTTGTTTTCTGGTAAGAAGAGTCACTATTGCGCTGCCATTGCCATACACAGGACAAATAGCACTGGCGTCTGTTCCCAGCAAGTACAGTGTATTGGACTGAAGAGGAGCTACTGTTCTTGTTTGTTTCCTAAGCAGAGTTGAACTAGATATGGCCCGTGTGTGTAGAAAGCACAGTTCTTTTGTTCTGAGCAAGCTCACTGTTCAGACCCCATAGGAAACACAGTAGAGTAGAAGAGTGCTCTTTTCTCAAAAGCAGAGTGTGTTTCTTGTAAGGCGAGCTAGCATTTGTTTCCCAGTCCTAAATGGAGTTGAATCACATGCAGTTTCTGGTCCTACGAGCAAGAGTTGTTTTCTGGTAAGGAAAGTCACTATTGCGCTCCCATTGCAATACACAGTGCAAATAGCACTCGCGTCTGTTCCCAGCAAGTACAGTGTATCGGACTGAAGAGGATCTACTGCTCTGGTCAGGTTACTAAGCAGAATTGAACTAGATATGGCCGTGTGTGTAGGAAGCACAGTTCCTTTTTTCTGAGCAAGCTCACTGTTCGGACCAAATAGGAAACACAGTAGAGTAGAAGAGTGCTCTTTTCTCAAAAGCAGAGTGTGTTTCTTGTAAAGCGAGCTAGAGTTTGTTTCCCAGTCCTAAATTGAGTTGAATCACATACAGTTTCTGGTCCTACGAGCAAGAATTGTTTTCTGGAAAGAAGAGTCACTATTGCGCTGCCATTGCCCTACACAGGACAAATAGCACTGGCGTCTGTTCCCAGCAAGTACAGTGTATTGGACTGAAGAGGATCTACTGTTTTTGACAGGTTCCTAAGCAGACTTGAACGAGATATGGCCGTGTGTGTAGGAAGCACAGTTCTTTTATTCTGAGCAAGCTCACTGTTCTGGCCCTACAGGAAAAAAAGTAGAGTAGATGAGTGCTCTTTTCTCTAAAGCAGAGTGTGTTTCTTGTAAGGCCAGCTCGCGTTTTTTCCCAGTCCTAAATGGAGTTGAGTCACAGTCAGTTTTTGGTCCTACGAGCAAGAGTTGTTTTCTGGTAAGAAGAGTCACTATTGCGCTCTAAATGCCATACACAGTGCAAATAGCACTCGCGTCTGTTCCCAGCAAGTACAGTGTATTGGACTGAAGAGGATCTACTGTTCTTGTCAGGTTCCTAAGCAGAATTGAACCAGATATGGCCGTGTGTGTAGGAAGCAAAGTTCTTATGTTCTGAGCAAGCTCACTGTTCTGGCCCTATAGGAAACTCAGTAGAGTAGAAGAGTGCTCTTTTTTCAAAATCAGAGTGTGTTTTTGTAAGGCGAGCTAGCGTTTGTTTCCCAGTTCTAAATGGAGTTGAATCACATGTAGTTTTTGGTCCTACGAGCAAGAATTGTTTTCTGGTAAGACGAGTCACTATTGTGCTCCAATTGCCATACACAGTGCAAATAGCACTCGCGTCTGTTCCCTGCAAGTAAAGTGTATTGGACTGAAGAGGAGCTACTGTTCTTGTCAGTTTCCTAAGCAGAGTTGAACTAGATATGGCCCGTGTGTGTAGGAAGCACAGTTCTTTCGTTCTGAGCAAGCTCACTGTTCGGACCCATAGGAAACACAGTAGAGTAGAAGAGTGCTCTTTTCTCAAAAGCAGAGTGTGTTTCATGTAAGGCGAGCTAGCACTTGTTTCCCATTCCTAAATGGAGTTGAATCACATGCAGTTTCTAGTCCTATGAGCAAAGGTTGTTTTCTGGTAAGGAAAGCCACTATTGTGCTCCCATTGCCATACACAGTGGAAATAGCACTCGTGTCTGTATCGGACTGAACAGGAGCTACTGTTCTTGTCAGTTTCCTAAGCAGAGTTGAACAAGTTATGGCCCGTGTGTAGGAAGCACAGTTCTTTTGTTTTGAGCAAGTTCACTGTTTGGAACCCATAGGAAAAACAGTAGAGTAGAAGAGTGCTCTTTTCTCAAAAGCAGAGTGTGTTTCATGTAAGGCGAGCTAGCATTTGTTTCCCAGTCCTAAATGGAGTTGAATCACATGCAGTTTCTCGTCCTACGAGCAAGAGTTGTTTTCTGGTAAGGAAAGTCACTATTGCGCTCCCATTGCCCTACACAAGACAAATAGCACTCGCGTCTTTTCCCAGCAAGTACAGTGTATTGGACTGAATAGGAGCTACTGTTCTTGTCAGTTTACTAAGCAGAGTTGAACTAGATATGGTCAGTGTGTGTAGGAAGCATAGTTCTTTTGTTCTGAACAATCTCACTGTTTGGAACCCATAGGAAACACAGTAGAGTAGAAGAGTGCTCTTTTCTCTAAAGCAGAGTGTGTTTCTTGTAAGGTGAGCTAGCATTTGTTTCCCAGTCCTAAATGGAGTGGAATAACATGCAGTTTCTGGTCCTACGAGCAAGAGTTGTATTCTGGTAAAGAAAGTCACTATTGCGCTCCCATTGCCATACACAGTGCAAATAGCCCTCCCGTCTGTTCCCAGCAAGTACAGTGTATTGGACTGAAGAGGAGCTACTGTTCTTCTCAGTTTCCTAAGCAGAGTTGAACTAGATATGGCCCGTGTGTTTAGGAAGTACAGTTCCTTTTCTCTGAGCAAGCTCACTGTTCTGGCCTTATAGGAAACACAGTAGAGTAGAAGAGTGGTCTTTTCTCAAAAGCAGAGTGTGTTTCTTGTAAAGCGAGCGAGAGTTTGTTTCCCAGTCCTAAATGGAGTTGAATCACATGCAGTTTCTGGTCCTACGAGCAAGAGTTGTTTTCTGGTAAGAAGAGTCACTATTGCGCTGCCATTGCCCTACACAGGACAAATAGCACTGGCGTCTGTTCCCAGCAAGTACAGTGTATTGGACTGAAGAGGATCTACTGTTCTTGTCAGGTTCCTAAGCAGACTTGAACGAGATATGGCCGTGTGTAGGAAGCACAGTTTTTTTGTTCTGAGCAAGCTCACTTTACGGAACACATAGGAAACACAGTAGAGTAGAAGAGTGCTCTTTTCTCAAAAGCAGAGTGTGTTTCTTGGAAGTCGAGCTAGTGTTTGTTTCCCAATCCTAAATGGAGTTGAGTCACATGCAGTTTTTTGTCCTACGAGCAAGAGTTGTTTTCTGGTAAGACAAGTCACTATTGTGCTCCAATTGCCATACACAGTGCAAATAGCACTCGCGTCTGTTCCCCGCAAATACAGTGTATTCGACTGAAGAGGAGCTACTGTTCTTGTTTTTTTCCTAAGCAGAGTTGAACTAGATATGGCCCGTGTGTGTAGGAAGCACAGTTCTTTTGTTCTGAGCAAGCTCACTGTTTAGACCCCATAGGAAACACAGTAGAGTAGAAGAGTGCACTTTTCTCAAAAGCAGAGTGTGTTTCATGTAAGGCCAGCTAGCATTTGTTTCCCAGTCCTAAATGGAGTTGAATCACATGCAGTTTCTCGTCCTACGAGCAAGAGTTGTTTTCTGGTAAGGAAAGTCACTATTGTGCTCCCATTGCCATACACAGTGCAAATAGCACTCGCGTCTGTTCTCATCAAGTACAGTGTATCGAACTGAAGAGGAGCTACTGTTCTTGTCAGTTTCCTAAGCAGAGTTGAACTAGATATGGCCCGTGTGTGTAGGAAGCACAGTTCTTTTGTTCTGAGCAAGCTCACTCTTCTGTCCCTACAGGAAACACCGTAGAGTAGATGAGTGCTCTTTTCTCTAAAGCAGAGTGTGTTTCTTGTAAGGCCAGCTCCCGTTTGTTTCCCAGTCCTAAATGGAGTTGAGTCACAGACAGTTTTTGGTCCTACGAGCAAGAGTTGTTTTCTGGTAAGAAGAGTCACTATTGTGCTCTAAATGCCATACACAGTGCAAATAGCACTCGTGTCTGTTCCCAGCAAGTACAGTGTATTGGACTGAATAGGAGCTACTGTTCTTGTCAGTTTCCTAAGCAGAGTTGAACTAGATATGGTCCATGTGTGTAGGAAGCACAGTTCTTTTGTTCTGAGCAAGCTCACTGTTTGGACCCCATAGGAAACAGAGTAGAGTAGAAGAGTGCTCTTTTCTCAAAAGCAGAGTGTGTTTCTTGTAAGGCGAGCTGGCGTTTGTTTCCCAGTCCTAAATGGAGTGGAATCACATGCAGTTTGTGGTCCTACGAGCAAGAGTTGTTTTATGGTAAGAATAGTCACTATTGCACTGCCATTGCCATATACAGGACAAATAGCACTGGCGTCTGTTCCCAGCAAGTACAGGGTATTGGACTGAAGAGGATCTACTGTTCTTGTCAGGTTCCTAAGCAGAATTGAACTAGATATGGCCGTGTGTGTAGGAAGCACAGTTCTTATGTTCTGAGCAAGCTCACTGTTCGGACACCATAGGAAATACAGTAGAGTAGAAGAGTGCTCTTTTCTCAAAAGCAGAGTGTGTTTCTTGTAAGGTGAGCTAGCGTTTGTTTCCCCGTCCTAAATGGAGTTGAATCACATGCAGTTTCTGGTCCTAAGAGCAAGAGTTGTTTTCTGGTAAGGAAAGTCACTATTGCGCTCCCCTTGATACATAGTGCAAATAGCTCTCGCGTCTGTTCCCAGCAAGTACAGTGTATCGGACTGAAGAGGAGCTACTGTTCTTGTCAGTTTCCTAAGCAGAGTTGAACTAGATGTGGCCCGTGTGTGTAGGAAGCACCGTTCTTATGTTCTGAGCAAGCTCACTGTTCTGGCCCTATAGGAAACACAGTAGAGTAGAGGAGTGCTCTTTTCTCAAAATCAGAGTGTGTTTTTGTAAGGTGAGCTAGTGTTTGTTTCCTAGTCCTAAATGGAGTTGAATCACATGCAGTTTCTTGTCCTACGAACAAGAGTTTTTTTCTGGTAAGAAAAGTCACTATTGCGCTCCCATTGCCCTACACAATGCAAATAGCACTCGCGTCTTTCCCCAGCAAGTACAGTGTATTGGACTGAATAGGAGCTACTGTTCTTGTCAGTTTCCTAAGCAGAGTTGAACTAGATATGGTCCGTGTGTGTAGGAAGCACAGTTCTTTTGTTCTGAGCAAGCTCACTGTTTGGACCCCATAGGAAACACAGTAGTGTAGAAGAGTGCTCTTTTCTCTAAAGCAGAGTGTGTTTCTTGTAAGGCGAGCTAGCGTTTGTTTCCCAGTTCTAAATGGAGTTGAGTCACATGCAGTTTTTTGTCCTATGAGCAAGAGTTGTTTTCTGGTAAGACGATTCACTGTTGTGCTCCAATTGCCATACACAGTGCAAATAGCACTCGCGTCTGTTCCCTGCAAGTAAAGTGTATTGGACTGAAGAGGAGCTACTGTTCTTGTCAGTTTCCTAAGCAGAGTTGAACTAGATATGTCCCGTGTGTGTAGGAAGCACAGTTCTTTCGTTCTGAGCAAGCTCACTGTTCGGACCCCATAGGAAACACAGTAGAGTAGAAGAGTGCTCTTTTCTCAAAAGCAGAGTGTGTTTCATGTAAGGCGAGCTAGCACTTGTTTCCCATTCCTAAATGGAGTTGAATCACATGCAGTTTCTAGTCCTATGAGCAAGAGTTGTTTTCTGGTAAGGAAAGTCACTATTGTGCTCCCATTGCCATACACAGTGCAAATAGCACTCGTGTCTGTATCGGACTGAACAGGAGCTACTCTTCTTGTCAGTTTCCTAAGCAGAGTTGAACTAGTTATGGCCCGTGTGTAGGAAGCACAGTTCTTTTGTTTTGAGCAAGCTCACTGTTCTGGCCCTATAGGAAACACAGTAGAGTAGAAGAGTGCTCTTTTCTCTAAAGCAGTGTGTGTTTCTTGTAAGGCGAGCTAGCGTTTGTTTCCCAGTCCTAAATGGAGTTGAATCACATGCAGTTTCTAGTCCTAAGAGCATGAGTTGTTTTATGGTAAGAAGAGTCACTATTGCGCTGCCATTGCCATACACAGGACAAATAGCACTGGCGTCTCTTCCCAGCAAGTACAGTGTATTGGACTGAAGAGGATCTACTGTTCTTGTCAGGTTCCTAAGCAGAATTGAACTAGATATTGCCGTGTGTGTAGGAAGTACAGTTCTTTTGTTCTGATCAAGCTCACTGTTTGGACACCATAGGAAACACAGTAGAGTAGAAGAGTGCTCTTTTCTCAAAAGCAGAGTGTGTTTCTTGTAAGGCGAGCTAGCGTTTGTTTCCCAGTCCTAAATGGAGTTGAATCACATGCAGTTTCTGGTCCTAAGAGCAAGAGTTGTTTTCTGGTAAGGAAAGTCACTATTGTACTCCCCTTGCTATACATAGTGCAAATAGCTCTCGCGTCTGTTCCCAGCAAGTACAGTGTATCGGACTGAAGAGGAGCTACTGTTCTTGTCAGTTTCCTAAGCAGAGTGGAACTAGATATGGTCCGTGTGTAGGAAGCACAGTTCTTATGTTCTGAGCAAGCTCACTGTTCTGGCCCTACAGGAAACACAGTAGAGTAGAAGAGTGCTCTTTTCTCAAAAGCAGAGTGTGTTTTTGTAAGGCGAGCTAGCGTTTGTTTCCTAGTCCTAAATGGAGTTGAATCACATGCAGTTTCTGGACCTACGAACAAGAATTGTTTTCTGTTAGGAAAGTCACTATTGCGCTCCCATTGCCCTACACAAGACAAATAGCACTCGCGTCTTTTCCCAGCAAGTACAGTGTATTGGACTGAATAGGAGCTACTGTTCTTGTCAGTTTACTAAGCAGAGTTGAACTAGATATGGTCCATGTGTGTAGGAAGCATAGTTCTTTTGTTCTGAACAAGCTCACTGTTTGGACCCCATAGGAAACACAGTAGAGTAAAAGAGTGCTCTTTTCTCTAAAGCAGAGTTTGTTTCTTGTAAGGCTAGCTAGCGTTTGTTTCCCAGTCCTAAATGGAGTGGAATAACATGCAGTTTCTGGTCCTACGAGCAAGAGTTGTTTTCTGGTAAGGAAAGTCACTATTGCGCTCCCATTGCCATACACAGTGCAAATAGCCCTCCCGTCTGTTCCCAGCAAGTACAGTGTATTGGACTGAAGAGGAGCTACTGTTCTTGTCAGTTTCCTAAGCAGAGTTGAACTAGATATGGCCCGTGTGTTTAGGAAGTACAGTTCCTTTTTTCTGAGCAAGCTCACTGTTCTGGCCCTATAGGAAACAGTAGAGTAGAAGAGTGCTCTTTTCTCAAAAGCAGAGTGTGTTTCTTGTAAAGCGAGCTAGAGTTTGTTTCCCAGTCCTAAATGGAGTTGAATCACAAGCAGTTTCTGGTCCTATGAGCAAGAGTTATTTTCTGGTAAGAAGAGTCACTATTGCGCTGCCATTGCCCTACACAGGACAAATAGCACTGGCGTCTGTTCCCAGTAAGTACAGTGTATTGGAATGAAGAGGATCTACTGTTCTTGTCAGGTTCCTTAGCAGACTTGAACGAGATATGGCCGTGTGTGTAGGAAGCACAATTTTTTTTTCTGAGCAAGCTCACTTTTCGGAACACATGGGAAACACAGTAGAGTAGAAGAGTGCTCTTTTCTCAAAAGCAGAGTGTGTTTCTTGGAAGTCGAGCTAGCGTTTGTTTCCCCGTTCTAAATGGAGTTGAGTCACATGCAGTTTTTTGTCCTATGAGCAAGAGTTGTTTTCTGGTAAGACAAGTCACTATTGTGCTCCAATTGCCATACACAGGGCAAATAGCACTCGCGTTTGATCCCCGCAAGTACAGTGTATTCGACTGAAGAGGAGCTACTGTTCTTGTTTTTTTCCTAAGCAGAGTTGAACTAGATATGGCCCGTGTGTGTAGGAAGCACAGTTCTTTTGTTCTGAGCAAGCTCACTGTTTGGACCCCATAGGAAACACAGTAGAGTAGAAGAGTGCACTTTTCTCAAAAGCAGAGTGTGTTTCATGTAAGGCGAGCTAGCATTTGTTTCCCAGTCCTAAATGGAGTTGAATCACATGCAGTTTCTCGTCCTACGAGCAAGAGTTGTTTTCTGGTAAGGAAAGTCACTATTGCGCTCCCATTGCCATACACAGTGCAAATAGCACTCGCGTCTGTTCTCAGCAAGTACAGTGTATCGAACTGAAGAGGAGCTACAGTTCTTGTCAGTTTCCTAAGCAGAGTTGAACTAGATATGGCCCGTGTGTGGAGGAAGCACAGTTCTTTTGTTCTGAGCAAGCTCACTGTTCTGGCCCTACAGGAAACACAGTAGAGTAGATGAGTGCTCTTTTCTCTAAAGCAGAGTGTGTTTCTTGTAAGGCCAGCTCGCATTTGTTTCCCAGTCCTAAATGGAGTTGAGTCACTGACAGTTTTTGGTCCTACGACCAAGAGTTGTTTTCTGGTAAGAAGAGTCACTATTGCGCTCTAAATGCCATACACAGTGCAAATAGCACTCTTGTCTGTTCCCAGCAAGTACAGTGTATTGGACTGAATAGGAGCTACTGTTCTTGTCAGTTTCCTAAGCAGAGTTGAACTAGATATGGTCCATGTGTGTAGGAAGCACAGTTCTTTTGTTCTGACCAAACTCACTGTTTGGACCGCATAGGAAACACAGTAGAGTAGAAGAGTGCTCTTTTCTCTAAAGCAGAGTGTGTTTCTTGTAAGGCGAGCTAGCGTTTGTGTCCCAGTCCTAAATGGAGTTGAATCCCATGCAGTTTCTGGTACTACGAGCAAGAGTTGTTTTCTATTAAGAAGAGTCACTATTGCGCTGCCGTTGCCATACACAGGACAAATAGCACTGGCATCTGTTCGCAGCAAGTACAGTGTATTGGGCTGAAGAGGATCTACTGTTCTTGTCAGTTTCCTAAGCAGACTTGAACTAGATATGGCCCGTGTATGTGAAGCACAGTTCTTTTGTTCTGAGCAAGCTCATTGTTCTGGCCCTATAGGAAACACAGTAGAGTAGAAGAGTGCTCTTTTCTCTAAAGCAGAGTGTGTTTCTTGTAAGGTGAGCCAGCTTTTGTTTCCCAGTCCTAAATGGAGTTGAATCACATGCAGTTTCTGGTCCTACAAGCAAGAGTTGTTTTCTGGTAAGAAGAGTCACTATTGTGCTGCCATTGCCATACACAGGACAAATAGCACTGGCGTCTGTTCCCAGCAAGTACAGTGTATTGGACTGAAGAGGATCTACTGTTCTTGTCAGGTTCCTAAGCAGAATTGAACTAGATATGGCCGTGTGTGTAGGAAGCACAGTTCATTTTTTCTGAGCAAGCTCACTGTTCGGGCCCCGTAGGAAACACAGTGGAGTAGAAGAGTGCTCTTTTTTCAAAAGCAGAGTGTGTTTCTTCTAAGTCGAGCTAACATTTGTTTCCCAGTCCTAAATGGAGTTGAGTCACATGCAGTTTTTTGTCCTACGAACAAGAGTTGTTTTCTGGTAAGACGAGTCACTATTGTGCTCCAATGCCATACACAGTGCAAATAGCACACGCGTCTGTTCCCCACAAGTACAGTGTATCAGACTGAAGAGGAGCTACTGTTCTTGTCAGGTTCCTAAGCAGAATTGAACTAGATATGGCCATGTGTGTAGGAAGCACAGTTCTAATGTTCTGAGCAAGTTCACTCTTCTGGCTCTATAGGAAACACAGTAGAGAAGAAGAGTGCTCTTTTCTCAAAAGCAGACTGTGTTTCTTGGAAGTCGAGCTAGCTTTGTTTCCTATTCCTAAATGGAGTTGAGTCACATGCAGTTTTTTGTCCTATGAGCAAGAGTTGTTTTCTGGTAAGACAAGTCACTATTGTGCTCCAATTGCCATACACAGTGCAAATAGCACTCGCGTCTGTTCCCAACAAGTACAGTGTATCGGACTGAAGAGGAGCTACTGTTCTTGTCAGTTTCCTAAGCAGAGTTGAACTAGATATGACCCTTGTGTGTAGAAAGCACAGTTCTTATGTTCTGAGCAAGCTCACTGTTCTGGCCCTATAGGAAACACAGTAGAGTAGAAGAGTGCTCTTTTCTCAAAAGCAGAGTGTGTTTTTGTAAGGCGAGCTAGCGTTTGTTTCCTAGTCCTAAATGGAGTTGAATCACATGCAGTTTCTGGTCCTACGAACAAGAGTTTTTTTCTGGTAAGGAAAGTCACTATTGTGCTCCCATTGCCCTACACAAGGCAAATAGCACTCACGTCTTTTCCCAGCAAGTACAGAGTATTGGACTGAATAGGAGCTACTGTTCTTGTCAGTTTCCTAAGCAGAGTTGAACTAGATATGGTCCGTGTGTGTAGGAAGCACAGTTCTCTTGTTCTGAGCAAGCTCACTGTTTGGTCACCATAGGAAACACAGTAGAGTAGAAGAGTGCTCTTTTCTCTAAAGCAGAGTGTGTTTCTTGTAATGCGAGCTAGCGTTTGTTTCCCAGTCCTAAATGGAGTTGAGTCACATGCAGTTTTTTGTCCTACGAGCAAGAGTTGTTTTCTGGTAAGACGAGTCACTATTGTGCTCTAATTGCCATACACAGTGCAAATAGCACTCGCGTCTGTTCCCTGCAAGTAAAGTGTATTGGACTGAAGAGGAGCTACTGTTCTTGTCAGTTTCCTAAGCAGAGATGAACTAGATATGGCCCTTGTGTGTAGGAAGCATAGTTCTTTTGTTCTGAGCAAGCTCACTGTTTGGACCCCATGGGAAACACAGTAGAGTAGAAGAGTGCTCTTTTCTCAAAAGCAGAGTGTGTTTCATGTAAGGCGAGCTAGCATTTGTTTCCCAGTCCTAAATGAAGTTGAATCACATGCAGTTTCTGGTCCTACGAGCAAGAGTTGTTTTCTGGTAAGAAGAGTCACTATTGCGCTGCCATTGCCATACACAGGACAAATAGCACTGGCGTCTGTTCCCAGCAAGTACAGTGTATTGGACTGAAGAGGATCTACTGTTCTTGTCAGGTTCCTGAGCAGAGTTGAACTAGATATGGCCTTGTGTGTAGGAAGCACAGTTTTTTTGTTCTGAGCAAACTCACTTTTCGGGACACATAGGAAACACAGTAGAGTAGAAGAGTGCTCTTTTCTCAAAAGCAGAGTGTGTTTCATGTAAGGCGAGCTAGCACTTGTTTCCCAGTCCTAAATGGAGTTGAATCACATGCAGTTTCTGCTCCTATGAACAAGAGTTGTTTTCTGGTAAGGAAAGTCACTATTGCGCTCCCATTGCCATACACAGTGCAAATAGCACTCGTGTCTGTATCGGACTGAAGAGGAGCTACTGTTCGTGTCAGTTTCCTAAGCAGAGTTGAACTAGTAATGGCCCGAGTGTAGGAAGCACAGTTATTTTGTTTTGAGCAAGCTCACTGTTCTGGCCCTATAGGAAACACAGTAGAGTATATGAGTGCACTTTTCTCTAAAGCAGTGTGTGTTTCTTGTAAGGCGAGCTAGCGTTTTTTTCCCAGTCCTAAATGGAGTTGAATCACATGCAGTTTCTAGGCCTAAGATCATGAGTTGTTTTATGGTAAGAAGAGTCACTATTGCGCTGCCATTGCCATACACAGGACAAATAGCACTGGCGTCTGTTCCCAGCAAGTACAGTGTATTGGACTGAAGAGGATCTACTGTTCTTGTCAGGTTCCTAAGCAGAATTGAACTAGATATGGCCGTGTGTGTAGGAAGCACAGTTCTTTTGTTCTGAGCAAGCTCACTGTTCGGACACCATAGGAAACACAGTAGAGTAGAAGAGTGCTCTTTTCTCAAATGCAGAGTGTGTTTCTTGTAAGGCGAGCTAGTGTTTGTTTCCCAGTCCTAAAAGGAGTTGAATCACATGCAGTTTCTGGTCCTAAGAGCAAGAGTTGTTTTCTGGTAAGGAAAGTCACTATTGCGCTCCCCTTGCCATACATAGTGCAAATAGCTCTCGCGTCTGTTCCCAGGAAGTACAGTGTATCAGACTGAAGAGGAGCTACTGTTCTTGTCAGTTTCCTAAGCAGAGTGGAACTAGATATGGCCCGTGTGTAGGAAGCACAGTTCTTTTGTTCTGAGCAAGCTCACTGTTCTGGCCCTACAGGAAACACAGTAGAGTAGAAGAGTGCTCTTTTCTCAAAAGCAGAGTGTGTTTTTGTAAGGCGAGTTAGCGTTTGTTTCCTAGTCCTAAATGGAGTTGAATCCCATGCAGTTTCTGGTCATACGAACAAGAGTTGTTTTATGGTAAGAATAGTCACTATTGCGCTGCCATGCCCTACACAGGACAAATAGCACTGGCGTCTGTTCCCAGCAAGTACAGTGTATTGGACTGAAGAAGATCTACTATTCTTGTCAGGTTCCTAAGCAGACTTGAACGAGATATGGCCGTGTGTGTAGGAAGCACAGTTTTTTTGTTCTGAGCAAGCTCACTTTTCGGAACACATAGGAAACACAGTAGAGTAGAAGAGTGCTCTTTTTTCAAAAGCAGAGTGTTTTTCTTGGAAGTCGAGCTAGCGTTTGTTTCCCAGTCCTAAATGGAGTTGAGTCACATGCAGTTTTTTGTCCTACGAGCAAGAGTTGTTTTCTGGTAAAACAAGTCACTATCGTGCTCCAATTGCCATACACAGTGCAAATAGCACTCGCGTCTGTTCCCCGCAAGTACAGTGTATTCGACTGAAGAGGAGCTACTGTTCTTGTTTGTTTCCTAAGCAGAGTTGAACTAGATATGGCCCGTGTGTGTAGGAAGCACAGTTCTTTTGTTCTGAGCAAGCTCACTCTTTGGACCCCATAGGAAACACAGTAGAGTAGAAGAGTGCTCTTTTCTCAAAAGCAGAGTGTGTTTCATGTAAGGCGAGCTAGCATTTGTTTCCCAGTCCTAAATGGAGTTGAATCACATGCAGTTTCTGGTCCTACGAGCAAGAGTTGTTTTCTGGTAAGGAAAGTCACTATGGCGCTCCCATTGCCAAACACAGTGCAAATAGCACTCGTGTCTGTTCTCAGCAAGTACAGTGTATCAAACTGAAGAGGAGCTACTGTTCTTGTCAGTTTCCTAAGCATAGTTGAACTAGATATGGCCCGTGTGTGTAGAAAGCACAGTTCTTTTGTTCTGAGCAAGCTCACTGTTCTGGCCCTACAGGAAACACAGTAGAGTAGATGAGTGCTCTTTTCTCTAAAGCAGAGTGTGTTTCTTGTAAGGCCAGCTCGCGTTTGTTTCCCAGTCCTAAATGGAGTTGAGTCACAGACAGTTTTTGGTCCTAAAAGCAAGAGTTGTTTTCTGGTAAGAAGAGTCACTATTGCGCTCTAAATGCCATACACAGTGCAAATAGCACTCGCGTCTGTTCCCAGCAAGTACAGTGTATTGGACTTAATAGGAGCTACTGTTCTTGTCAGTTTCCTAAGCATAGTTGTAATAGATATGGTCCATGTGTGTAGGAAGCACAGTTCTTTTGTTCTGACCAAGATCACTGTTTGGACCCCATAGGAAACACACTAGAGTAGAAGAGTGCTCTTTTCTTAAAAGCAGAGTGTGTTTTTGTAAGGCGAGCTAGCGTTTGTTTCCTAGTCCTAAATGGAGTTGAATCACATGCAGTTTCTGGTCCTACGAACAAGAGTTTTTTTCTGGTAAGGAAAGTCACTATTGTGCTTCCATTGCCCTACACAAGGCAAATAGCACTCACGTCTTTTCCCAGCAAGTACAGAGTATTGGACTGAATAGGAGCTACTGTTCTTGTCAGTTTCCTAAGCAGAGTTGAACTAGATATGGTCCGTGTGTGTAGGAAGCACAGTTCTCTTGTTCTGAGCAAGCTCACTGTTTGGTCACCATAGGAAACACAGTAGAGTAGTAGAGTGCTCTTTTCTCTAAAGCAGAGTGTGTTTCTTGTAATGCGAGCTAGCGTTTGTTTCCCAGTCCTAAATGGAGTTGAGTCACATGCAGTTTTTTGTCCTACGAGCAAGAGTTGTTTTCTGGTAAGACGAGTCACTATTGTGCTCTAATTGCCATACACAGTGCAAATAGCACTCGCGTCTGTTCCCTGCAAGTAAAGTGTATTGGACTGAAGAGGAGCTACTGTTCTTGTCAGTTTCCTAAGCAGAGATGAACTAGATATGGCCCGTGTGTGTAGGAAGCATAGTTCTTTTGTTCTGAGCAAGCTCACTGTTTGGACCCCATGGGAAACACAGTAGAGTAGAAGAGTGCTCTTTTCTCAAAAGCAGAGTGTGTTTCATGTAAGGCAAGCTAGCATTTGTTTCCCAGTCCTAAATGAAGTTGAATCACGTGCAGTTTCTGGTCCTACGAGCAAGAGTTGTTTTCTGGTAAGAAGAGTCACTATTGTGCTGCCATTGCCATACACAGGACAAATAGCACTGGCGTCTGTTCCCAGCAAGTACAGTGTATTGGACTGAAGAGGATCTACTGTTCTTGTCAGGTTCCTGAGCAGACTTGAACTAGATATGGCCTTGTGTGTAGGAAGCACAGTTTTTTTGTTCTGAGCAAACTCACTTTTCGGAACACATAGAAAACACAGTAGAGTAGAAGAGTGCTCTTTTCTCAAAAGCAGAGTGTGTTTCATGTAAGGCGAGCTAGCACTTGTTTCCCAGTCCTAAAGGGAGTTGAATCACATGCAGTTTCTGGTCCTATGAACAAGAGTTGTTTTCTGGTAAGGAAAGTCACTATTGCGCTCCCATTGACATACACAGTGCAAATAGCACTCGTGTCTGTATCGGACTGAAGAGGAGCTACTGTTCGTGTCAGTTTCCTAAGCAGAGTTGAACTATTAATGGCCCGAGTGTAGGAAGCACAGTTATTTTGTTTTGAGCAAGCTCACTGTTCTGGCCTTATAGGAAACACAGTAGAGTATATGAGTGCACTTTTCTCTAAAGCAGTGTGTGTTTCTTGTAAGGCGAGCTAGTGTTTGTTTCCCAGTCCTAAATGGAGTTGAATCACATGCAGTTTCTAGTCCTAAGTTCATGAGTTTTTTTATGGTAAGAAGAGTCACTATTGCGCTGCCATTGCCATACACAGGACAAATAGCACTGGCGTCTGTTCCCAGCAAGTACAGTGTATTGGACTGAAGAGGATCTACTGTTCTTGTCAGGTTCCTAAGCAGAATTGAACTAGATATGGCCGTGTGTGTAGGAAGCACAGTTCTTTTGTTCTGAGCAAACTCACTGTTCGGACACCATAGGAAACACAGTAGAGTAGAAGAGTGCTCTTTTCTCAAATGCAGAGTGTGTTTCTTGTAAGGCGAGCTAGTGTTTGTTTCCCAGTCCTAAAAGGAGTTGAATCACATGCAGTTTCTGGTCCTAAGAGCAAGAGTTGTTTTCTGGTAAGGAAAGTCACTATTGCGCTCCCCTTGCCATACATAGTGCAAATAGCTCTCGCGTCTGTTCCCAGCAAGTACAGTGTATCGGACTGAAGAGGAGCTACTGTTCTTGTCAGTTTCCTAAGCAGAGTGGAACTAGATATGGCCCGTGTGTAGGAAGCACAGTTCTTTTGTTCTGAGCAAGCTCACTGTTCTGGCCCTTCAGGAAACACAGTAGAGTAGAAGAGTGCTCTTTTCTCAAAAGCAGAGTGTGTTTTTGTAAGGCGAGTTAGCGTTTGTTTCCTAGTCCTAAATGGAGTTGAATCCCATGCAGTTTCTGGTCATACGAACAAGAGTTGTTTTATGGTAAGAATAGTCACTATTGCGCTGCCATTGCCCTACACAGGACAAATAGCACTAGCGTCTGTTCCCAGCAAGTACAGTGTATTGGACTGAAGAAGATCTACTATTCTTGTCAGGTTCCTAAGCAGACTTGAACGAGATATGGCCGTGTGTGTAGGAAGCACAGTTTTTTTGTTCTGAGCAAGCTCACTTTTCGGAACACATAGGAAACACAGTAGAGTAGAAGAGTGCTCTTTTCTCAAAAGCAGAGTGTTTTTCTTGGAAGTCGAGCTAGCGTTTGTTTCCCAGTCCTAAATGGAGTTGAGTCACATGCAGTTTTTTGTCCTACGAGCAAGAGTTGTTTTCTGGTAAGACAAGTCACTATCGTGCTCCAATTGCCATACACAGTGCAAATAGCACTCGCGTCTGTTCCCCGCAAGTACAGTGTATTCGACTGAAGAGGAGCTACTGCTCTTGTTTGTTTCCTAAGCAGAGTTGAACTAGATATGGCCCGTGTGTGTAGGAAGCACAGTTCTTTTGTTCTGAGCAAGCTCACTCTTTGGACCCCATAGGAAACACAGTAGAGTAGAAGAGTGCTCTTTTCTCAAAAGCAGAGTGTGTTTCATGTAAGGCGAGCTAGCATTTGTTTCCCAGTCCTAAATGGAGTTGAATCACATGCAGTTTCTGGTCCTACGAGCAAGAGTTGTTTTCTGGTAAGGAAAGTCACTATGGCGCTCCCATTGCCAAACACAGTGCAAATAGCACTCGTGTCTGTTCTCAGCAAGTACAGTGTATCAAACTGAAGAGGAGCTACTGTTCTTGTCAGTTTCCTAAGCATAGTTGAACTAGATATGGCCCGTGTGTGTAGAAAGCACAGTTCTTTTGTTCTGAGCAAGCTCACTGTTCTGGCCCTACAGGAAACACAGTAGAGTAGATGAGTGCTCTTTTCTCTAAAGCAGAGTGTGTTTCTTGTAAGGCCAGCTCGCGTTTGTTTCCCAGTCCTAAATGGAGTTGAGTCACAGACAGTTTTTGGTCCTAAAAGCAAGAGTTGTTTTCTGGTAAGAAGAGTCACTATTGCGCTCTAAATGCCATACACAGTGCAAATAGCACTCGCGTCTGTTCCCAGCAAGTACAGTGTATTGGACTTAATAGGAGCTACTGTTCTTGTCAGTTTCCTAAGCATAGTTGTAATAGATATGGTCCATGTGTGTAGGAAGCACAGTTCTTTTGTTCTGAGCAAGCTCACTGTTTGGACCCCATAGGAAACACAGTAGAGTAGAAGAGTGCTCTTTTCTTAAAAGCAGAGTGTGTTTTTGTAAGGCGAGCTAGCGTTTGTTTCCTAGTCCTAAATGGAGTTGAATCACATGCAGTTTCTGGTCCTACGAACAAGAGTTTTTTTCTGGTAAGGAAAGTCACTATTGTGCTTCCATTGCCCTACACAAGGCAAATAGCACTCACGTCTTTTCCCAGCAAGTACAGAGTATTGGACTGAATAGGAGCTACTGTTCTTGTCAGTTTCCTAAGCAGAGTTGAACTAGATATGGTCCGTGTGTGTAGGAAGCACAGTTCTCTTGTTCTGAGCAAGCTCACTGTTTGGTCACCATAGGAAACACAGTAGAGTAGTAGAGTGCTCTTTTCTCTAAAGCAGAGTGTGTTTCTTGTAATGCGAGCTAGCGTTTGTTTCCCAGTCCTAAATGGAGTTGAGTCACATGCAGTTTTTTGTCCTACGAGCAAGAGTTGTTTTCTGGTAAGACGAGTCACTATTGTGCTCTAATTGCCATACACAGTGCAAATAGCACTCGCGTCTGTTCCCTGCAAGTAAAGTGTATTGGACTGAAGAGGAGCTACTGTTCTTGTCAGTTTCCTAAGCAGAGATGAACTAGATATGGCCCGTGTGTGTAGGAAGCATAGTTCTTTTGTTCTGAGCAAGCTCACTGTTTGGACCCCATGGGAAACACAGTAGAGTAGAAGAGTGCTCTTTTCTCAAAAGCAGAGTGTGTTTCATGTAAGGCAAGCTAGCATTTGTTTCCCAGTCCTAAATGAAGTTGAATCACGTGCAGTTTCTGGTCCTACGAGCAAGAGTTGTTTTCTGGTAAGAAGAGTCACTATTGCGCTGCCATTGCCATACACAGGACAAATAGCACTGGCGTCTGTTCCCAGCAAGTACAGTGTATTGGACTGAAGAGGATCTACTGTTCTTGTCAGGTTCCTGAGCAGACTTGAACTAGATATGGCCTTGTGTGTAGGAAGCACAGTTTTTTTGTTCTGAGCAAACTCACTTTTCGGAACACATAGAAAACACAGTAGAGTAGAAGAGTGCTCTTTTCTCAAAAGCAGAGTGTGTTTCATGTAAGGCGAGCTAGCACTTGTTTCCCAGTCCTAAAGGGAGTTGAATCACATGCAGTTTCTGGTCCTATGAACAAGAGTTGTTTTCTGGTAAGGAAAGTCACTATTGCGCTCCCATTGACATACACAGTGCAAATAGCACTCGTGTCTGTATCGGACTGAAGAGGAGCTACTGTTCGTGTCAGTTTCCTAAGCAGAGTTGAACTATTAATGGCCCGAGTGTAGGAAGCACAGTTATTTTGTTTTGAGCAAGCTCACTGTTCTGGCCTTATAGGAAACACAGTAGAGTATATGAGTGCACTTTTCTCTAAAGCAGTGTGTGTTTCTTGTAAGGCGAGCTAGTGTTTGTTTCCCAGTCCTAAATGGAGTTGAATCACATGCAGTTTCTAGTCCTAAGTTCATGAGTTTTTTTATGGTAAGAAGAGTCACTATTGCGCTGCCATTGCCATACACAGGACAAATAGCACTGGCGTCTGTTCCCAGCAAGTACAGTGTATTGGACTGAAGAGGATCTACTGTTCTTGTCAGGTTCCTAAGCAGAATTGAACTAGATATGGCCGTGTGTGTAGGAAGCACAGTTCTTTTGTTCTGAGCAAACTCACTGTTCGGACACCATAGGAAACACAGTAGAGTAGAAGAGTGCTCTTTTCTCAAATGCAGAGTGTGTTTCTTGTAAGGCGAGCTAGTGTTTGTTTCCCAGTCCTAAAAGGAGTTGAATCACATGCAGTTTCTGGTCCTAAGAGCAAGAGTTGTTTTCTGGTAAGGAAAGTCACTATTGCGCTCCCCTTGCCATACATAGTGCAAATAGCTCTCGCGTCTGTTCCCAGCAAGTACAGTGTATCGGACTGAAGAGGAGCTACTGTTCTTGTCAGTTTCCTAAGCAGAGTGGAACTAGATATGGCCCGTGTGTAGGAAGCACAGTTCTTTTGTTCTGAGCAAGCTCACTGTTCTGGCCCTTCAGGAAACACAGTAGAGTAGAAGAGTGCTCTTTTCTCAAAAGCAGAGTGTGTTTTTGTAAGGCGAGTTAGCGTTTGTTTCCTAGTCCCAAATGGAGTTGAATCCCATGCAGTTTCTGGTCATACGAACAAGAGTTGTTTTATGGTAAGAATAGTCACTATTGCGCTGCCATTGCCCTACACAGGACAAATAGCACTAGCGTCTGTTCCCAGCAAGTACAGTGTATTGGACTGAAGAAGATCTACTATTCTTGTCAGGTTCCTAAGCAGACTTGAACGAGATATGGCCGTGTGTGTAGGAAGCACAGTTTTTTTGTTCTGAGCAAGCTCACTTTTCGGAACACATAGGAAACACAGTAGAGTAGAAGAGTGCTCTTTTCTCAAAAGCAGAGTGTTTTTCTTGGAAGTCGAGCTAGCGTTTGTTTCCCAGTCCTAAATGGAGTTGAGTCACATGCAGTTTTTTGTCCTACGAGCAAGAGTTGTTTTCTGGTAAGACAAGTCACTATCGTGCTCCAATTGCCATACACAGTGCAAATAGCACTCGCGTCTGTTCCCCGCAAGTACAGTGTATTCGACTGAAGAGGAGCTACTGCTCTTGTTTGTTTCCTAAGCAGAGTTGAACTAGATATGGCCCGTGTGTGTAGGAAGCACAGTTCTTTTGTTCTGAGCAAGCTCACTCTTTGGACCCCATAGGAAACACAGTAGAGTAGAAGAGTGCTCTTTTCTCAAAAGCAGAGTGTGTTTCATGTAAGGCGAGCTAGCATTTGTTTCCCAGTCCTAAATGGAGTTGAATCACATGCAGTTTCTGGTCCTACGAGCAAGAGTTGTTTTCTGGTAAGGAAAGTCACTATGGCGCTCCCATTTCCAAACACAGTGCAAATAGCACTCGCGTCTGTTCTCAGCAAGTACAGTGTATCGAACTGAAGAGGATCTACTGTTCTTGTCAGTTTCCTAAGCAGAGTTGAACTAGATATGGCCCGTGTGTGTAGGAAGCATGGTTCTTTTGTTCTGAGCAAGCTCACTGTTCTGGCCCTACAGGAAACACAGTAGAGTAGATGAGTGCTGTTTTCTCTAAAGCAGAGTGTGTTTCTTGTAAGGCCAGCTCGCGTTTGTTTCCCAGTCCTAAATGGAGTTGAGTCACAGACAGTTTTTGGTCCTAAAAGCAAGAGTTGTTTTCTGGTAAGAAGAGTCACTATTGCGCTCTAAATGCCATACACAGGGCAAATAGCACTCGCGTCTGTTCCCAGCAAGTACAGTGTATTGGACTGAATAGGAGCTACTGTTCTTGTCAGTTTCCTAAGCAGAGTTGAACTACATATGGTCCTCGTGTGTAGGAAGCACAGTTCTTTTGTTCTGAGCAAGCTCACTGTTTGGACCCCATAGGAAACACAGTAGAGTAGAAGAGTGCTGTTTTCTCTAAAGCAGAGTGTGTTTCTTGTAAGGCGAGCTAGCGTTTGTGTCCCAGTCCTAAATGGAGTGGAATCACATGCAGTTTCTGGTCCTACGAGCAAGAGTTGTTTTATGGTAAGAATAGTCACTATTGCGCTGCCATTGCCATACACAGGACAAATAGCACTGGTGTCTGATCCCAGCAAGTACAGTGTATTGGACTGAAGAGGATCTACTCTTCTTGTCAGGTTCCTAAGCAGAATTGTACTAGATATGGCCGTGTGTGTAGGAAGCACAGTTCTTTTGTTCTGAGCAAGCTCACTGTTCGGACCCCATAGGAAACACAGTAGAGTAGAAGAGTGCTCTTTTCTCAAAAGCAGAGTGTGTTTCTTGAAAGTCGAGCTAGCGTTTGTTTCCCAGTCCTAAAAGGAGTTGAATCACGTGCATTTTCTGGTCCTAAGAGCAAGAGTTGTTTTCTGGTAAGGAAAGTCACTATTGTGCTCCCATTGCCATACACAGGGCAAATAGAACTAGCGTCTTTTACCAGCAAGTACAGTGTATTGGACTGAAGAGGATCTACTGTTCTTGTCAGGTTCCTAAGCAGAATTGAACTAAATATGGCTATGTGTGTAGGAAGCACAGTTCTTTTGTTCTGAGCAAGCTTACTGTTTTGGCCCTATAGGAAACATAGTAGAGATCTGTGCTCTTTTCTCAAAAGCAGAGTGTGTTTCTTTTAAGGCGAGCTAGCATTTGTTTCCCAGTCCTAAATGGAGTTGAATCACATGCAGTTTCTGGTCCTACGAGCAAGAGTTGTTTTCTGGTAGGAAAGTCACTATTGTTCTCGCTTTGCCATACACAGTGCAAATAGCACTCGCGTCTGTTCCCAGAAAGTACAGTGTATCGGACTGAAGAGGAGCTACTGTTCTTGTCAGTTTCCTAAGCAGAGTTGAACTAGATATGGCCCGTGTGTTTAGGAAGCAGAGTTAATATGATCTGAGCAAGCTCACTGTTCTGGCCCTATAGGAAACACAGTAGAGTAGAAGAGTGCTCTTTTCTCTAAAGCAGAGTGTGTTTCTTGTAAGGCGAGCTCGCGTTTGTTTCCCAGTCTTAAATGGAGTTGAGTCACATGCAGTATTTGGTCCTATGAGCAAGAGTTGTTTTTTGGTAAGAAGAGTCACCATTGTGCTCCAAATGCCATACACAGTGCAAATAGCACTCGGGTCTGTTCCCAGCAAGTACAGTGTATTGGACTGAATAGGAGCTACTGTTCTTGTCAGTTTCATAAGCAGAGTTGAACTAGATATGATCCATGTGTGTAGGAAGCACAGTTCTTTTGTTCTGAGCAAGCTCACTGTTTGGACCCCATAGGAAACACAGTAGAGTAGAAGGGTGCTCTTTTCTCTAAAGCAGTGTGTTTGTTGTAAGTCGAGCTAGCATTTGTTTCCCAGTCCTAAATGGAGTTGAATCACATGCAGTTTCTGGTCCTACGAGCAAGAGTTGTTTTCTGGTAAGGAAAGTCACTATTGCACTCCCATTGCCATACACAGTGCAAATAGCCCTCCTGTCTGTTCCCAGCAAGTACAGTGTATTGGACTGAAGAGGAGCTACTGTTCTTGTCAGTTTCCTAAGAAGAGTTGAACTAGATATGGCCCGTGTGGGTAGGAAGCACAGTTCTTTTTTTCTGAGCAAGCTCACTGTTCTGGCCCTATAGGAAACACAGTAGAGTAGAATAGTGCTCTTTTCTCAAAAGCAGAGTGTGTTTCTTGTAAAGTGAGGTAGAGTTTGTTTTCCAGTCCTACATGGAGTTGAGTCACATGAAGTTTTTTGTCCTATGAGCAAGAGTTGTTTTCTGGTAAGACGAGTCACTATTGTGCTCCAATTGCCATACACAGTGCAAATAGCACTGGCGTCTGTTCCCAGCAAGTACAGTGTATTGGACTGAAGAGGATCTACTGTTCTTGTAAGTTTCCTAAGCAGAGTTGAACTAGATATGGCCCGTGTGTGGGAAGCACAGTTCTTTTGTTCTGAGCAAGTTCACTGTTTTGGCCCTATAGGAAACACAGAGGTGTAGAAGAGTGCTCTTTTCTCAAAAGCAGATTGTGTTTCTTGTAAGGCGAGCTAGCCATTGTTTCCCAGTCCTAAATGGAGTTGAATCACATGCAGTTTCTGGTCCTACGAGCAAGAGTTGTTTTCTGGTACGGAAAGTCACTATTCCGCTCCCTTTGCCATACACAGTGCAAATAGCACGAGCGTCTGTTCCCAGCAAGTACAGTGTATTGGAATGAAGAGGAGCTACTGTTCTTGTCATTTTCCTAAGAAGAGTTGAATTAAATATGGCACGTGTGTTTAGGACGCACTGTTATTATTTTCTGAGCAAGCTCACTGTTCTGAACCTATAGGAAACACAGTAGAGTAGAAGAGTGCTTTTTTCTCTAAAGCAGAGTATGATTCTTGTAAGGCGAGCTCGCGGTTGTTTCCCAGTTATAAATGGAGTTGAGTCACATGCAGTTTTTGGTCCTACGAGCAAGAGTTGTTTTCTGGTAAGAAGAGACACTATTGTGCTCCAAATGCCATACACAGTGCAAAAACCACTCGGGTCTGTTTCCAGCAAGTACAGTGTATTGGACTGAATAGGAGCTACTGTTCTTGTCAGTTTACTAAGCAGTGTTGAACTAGATATGGTCCCTGTGTGTAGGAAGCAAAGTTCTTTTGTTCTGAACAAGCTCACTGTTTGGACCCCATAGGAAAAACAGTAGAGTAGAAGAGTGCTCTTTTCTCTAAAGGAGAGTGTGTTTCTTGTAAGGCGAGCTAGCGTTTGTTTCCCTGTCCTAAATGGAGTGGAATCACATGCAGTTTCTGGTCCTACGATCAAGAGTTGTTTTCTGGTAAGGAAAGTCACTATTGCGCTCCCATTGCCATACACAGTGCAAATAGCCCTGCTGTCTGTTCCCAGCAAGTACAGTGTATTGGACTGAAGAGGAGCTACTGTTCTTCTGAGTTTCCTAAGCAGAGTTGAACTAGATATGGCCCGTGTGTTTAGGAAGTACAGTTCCTTTTTTCTGAGCAAGCTCACTGTTCTGGCCCTATAGGAAACACAGTAGAGTAGAAGAGTGCTCTTTTCTCAAAAGCAGAGTGAGTTTCTTGTAAGGCGAGCTAGCGTTTGTTTCCTAGTCCTAAATGGAGTGGAATCACATGCAGTTTGTGGTCCTACGAGCAAGAGTTGTTTTATGGTAAGAATAGTCACTATTGCGCTGCCATTGCCACATACAGGACAAATAGCACTGGCGTCTGTTCCCAGCAAGTACAGTGTATTGGACTGAAGAGGATCTACTGCTCTGGTCAGGTTCCTAAGCAGAATTGAACTAGATATGGCCGTGTGTGTAGGAAGCACAGTTTTTTTGTTCTGAGCAAGCTCACTGTTCGGACCCCATAGGAAACACAGTAGAGTAGAAGACTGCTCTTTTCTGAAAAGCAGAGTGTGTTTCTTTTAAGGCGACCTAGCGTTTTTTTCCCATTCCTAAATGGAGTGGAATCACATGCAGTTTCTAGTCCTATGAGCAAGAGTTGTTTTCTGGTAAGGAAAGTCAATATTGCACTCCTATTGCCATAAACAGTGCAAATAGCCCTCCCGTCTTTTCGCAGCAAGTACAGTGTATTGGACTGAAGAGGACCTACTGTTCTTGTCAGTTTCCTAAGAAGATTTGAACTAGATATGGCCTGTGTGTTTAGGAAGCACAGTTCTTTTTTTCTGAGCAAGCTCACTGTTCTGGCCCTATAGGAAACACAGTAGAATAAAAGAGTGCTCTTTTCTCAAAAGCAGAGTGTGTTTCTTGTAAAGCAGCTAGAGTTTATTTCCCAGTCTTAAATGGAGTTGAGTCACATGCAGTTATTTGTCCTATGAGCAAGAGTTGTTTTCTGGTAAGACGAGTCACTATTGTGCTCCAATTGCCATACACAGTGCAAATAGCACTGGCATCTGTTCCCAGCAAGTACAGTCTATTGTACTGAAGAGGATCTACTGTACTTGTCAGTTTCCTAAGAAGAGTTGAACTAGATATGGCCCGTGTGTGGGAAGCACAGTTCTTTTGTTCTGAGCAAGCTCACTGTTCTGGCCCTGTAGGAAACACAGTAGAGTAGAAGAGTGCTTTTTTCTCTAAAGCAGTGTGTTTCTTGTAAGGCGAGCTAGCGTTTGTTTCCCAGTCCTAAATGGAGTTGAATCACATGCAGTTTCTGATCCTACGAGCAAGAGTTGTTTCTGGTAAGGAAAGTCACTATTGAGCTCCCTTTGTCATACACAGTGCAAATAGCACATGCGTCTGTTCCCAGCAAGTACAGTGTATTGGGCTGAAGAGGACCTACTGTTCTTCTCAGTTTCCTAAGCAGAGTTGAACTAGATATGGCACGTGTGTAGGAAGCACAGTTCTTATGTTCTGAGCAAGCTCACTGTTCTGGCCCTATAGGAAACACTGTAGAGTAGAAGAGTGCTCTTTTTCTAAAGCAGAGTGTGTTTCTTGTAAGGAGAGCTAGCGTTTGTTTCCCAGTCCTAAATGTAGTTGAATCACATGAAGTTTCTGGTCCTAGAGGCAAGAGTTTTTTTTATGGTAAGAATAGTCACTATTGCGCTGCCATTGCCATACACAGGACAAAAAGCACTGGCGTCTGTTCCCAGCAAGTACAGTGTATTGGACTGAAGAGGAGCTACTGTTCTTCTCAGTTTCCTAAGCAGAGTTGAACTAGATATTGCCCGTGTGTCTAGGAAGCACAGTTCATTTGTTCTGAGCAAGCTCACTGTTCTGGCCCTATTGGAAACACAGTAGAGTAGAAGAGTGCTCTTTTCTCAAAAGCAGAGTGTGTTTCTTGTAAGGCGAGCTAGCATTTTTTTCCCAGTCCTAAATGGAATTGAGTCACATGCAGTTTTTTGTCCTATGAGCAAGAGTTGTTTTCTGGTAAGACGAGTCACTATTGTGCTCCAATTGCCATACACAGTGCAAATAGCACTCTCGTATGTTCCCAGCAAGTACAGTGTATTGGACTGAATAGGAGCTACTGTTCTTGTCAGTTTCCTAAGCAGAGTTGAACTAGATATGGTCCATGTGTGTAGGAAGCACAGTTCTTTTGTTCTGAGCAAGCTCACTGTTCGGACCCTATAGGAAACACAGTAGAGTAGAAGAGTGCTCTTTTCTCAAAAGCAGAGTGTGTTTCTTGTAAGGCGAGCTAGCGTTTGTTTCCCAGTCCTAAATGGAGTTGAATCACATGCAGTTTGTGGTCCTACGAGCAAGAGTTGTTTTATGGTAAGAATAGTCACTATTGCGCTGCCATTGCCATACACAGGACAAATAGCACTGGCGTCTGTTCCCAGCAAGTACAGTGTATTGGACTGAAGAAGATCTACTGCTCTGGTCAGGTTCCTAAGCAGAATTGAACTAGATATGGCCGTGTGTGTAGGAAGCACAGTTCTTTTGTTCTGAGCAAGCTCACTGTTCGGACCCCATATGAAACACAGTAGAGTAGAAGAGTGCTCTTTTCTCAAAAGCAGAGTGTGTTTCTTGTAAGGCGAATTAGCGTTTGTTTCTGAGTCCTAAATGGAGTTGAATCACATGCAGTTTCTGGTCCTACGAGCAAGAGTTGTTTTCTTGTAAGGAAAGTCACTATTGTGCTCCCATTGCCATACACAGTGCAAATAGCACTGGCGTCTGTTCCCAGCAAGTACAGTGTATCGGACTGAAGAGGAGCTACTGTTCTTGTTTGTTTCCTAAGCAGAGTTGAACTAGGTATGGCCCGTGTGTGTAGGAAGCACAGTTCTTTTTTTCTGAGCAAGCTCACTCTTTGGACCCCATAGGAAACACAGTAGAGTAGAAGAGTGCTCTTTTCTCAAAAGCAGAGTGTGTTTCATGTAAGGCGAGCTAGCATTTGTTTCCCAGTCCTAAATGGAGTTGAATCACATGCAGTTTCTGGTCCTACGAGCAAGAGTTGTTTTCTGGTAAGGAAAGTCACTATGGCGCTCCCATTTCCAAACACAGTGCAAATAGCACTCGCGTCTGTTCTCAGCAAGTACAGTGTATCGAACTGAAGAGGAGCTACTGTTCTTGTCAGTTTCCTAAGCAGAGTTGAACTAGATATGGCCCGTGTGTGTAGGAAGCACAGTTCTTTTGTTCTGAGCAAGCTCACTGTTCTGGCCCTACAGGAAACACAGTAGAGTATATGAGTGCTTTTTTCTCTAAAGCAGAGTGTGTTTCTTGTAAGGCCAGCTCGCGTTTGTTTCCCAGTCCTAAATGGAGTTGAGTCACAGACAGTTTTTGGTCCTAAAAGCAAGAGTTGTTTTCTGGTAAGAAGAGTCACTATTGCGCTCTAAATGCCATACACAGTGCAAATGGCACTCGCGTCTGTTCCCAGCAAGTACAGTGTATTGGACTGAATAGGAGCTACTGTTCTTGTCAGTTTCCTAAGCAGAGTTGAACTAGATATGGTCCATGTGTGTAGGAAGCACAGTTCTTTTGTTCTGACCAAGATCACTGTTTGGACCCCATAGGAAACACAGTAGAGTAGAAGAGTGCTCTTTTCTCAAAAGCAGAGTGTGTTTCTTGTAAGGCGAGCTAGCGTTTGTTTCCCAGTCCTAAATGGAGTGGAATCACATGCAGTTTGTGGTCCTATGAGCAAGAGTTGTTTTATGATAAGAATAGTCACTATGGCGCTGCCATTGCCATATACAGGACAAATAGCACTGGCGTCTATTCCCAGCAAGTACAGTGTATTGGACTGAAGAGGATCTACTGCTCTGGTCAGGTTCCTAAGCAGAATTGAACTAGATATGGCCGTGTGTGTAGGAAGCACAGTTCTTTTGTTCTGAGCAAGCTCACTGTTCGGACCCCATAGGAAACACAGTAGAGTAGAAGAGTGCTCTTTTCTCAAAAGCAGAGTGTGTTTCTTGCAAGGCGAGCTGGCGTTTGTTTCCCAGTCCTAAATGGAGTTGAATCACATGCAGTTTCTGGTCCTACGAACAAGAGTTGTTTTCTGGTAAGGAAAGTCACTATTGCGCTCCCATTGCCATACTAGGGCAAATAGCACTCCCGTCTGTTCCCAGCAAGTACAGTGTATTGGACTGAATAGGAGCTACTGTTCTTGTCAGTTTCCTAAGCAGAGTTGAACTACATTTGGTCCTCGTGTGTAGGAAGCACAGTTCTTTTGTTCTGAGCAATCTCACTGTTTGGACCCCATATGAAACACAGTAGAGTAGAAGAGTGCTCTTTTCTCTAAAGCAGAGTGTGTTTCTTGTAAGGCGAGCTAGCGTTTGTGTCCCAGTCCTAAATGGAGTTGAAACAGATGCAGTTTCTGGTCCTACGAGCAAGAGTTGTTTTATGGTAAGAATAGTCACTATTGCGCTGCCATTGCCATACACAGGACAAATAGCACTGGTGTCTGTTCCCAGCAAGTACAGTGTATTGGACTGAAGAGGATCTACTGTTCTTGTCAGGTTTCTAAGCAGACTTGAACTAGATATGGCCGTGTGTGTAGGAAGCACAGTTTTTTTGTTCTGAGCAAGCTCACTGTTCGGACCCCTTAGGAAACACAGTAGAGTAGAAGAGTGCTTTTTTCTCAAAAGCAGAGTGTGTTTCTATTAAGGCGAGCTAGCCTTTTTTTCCCATTCCTAAATGGAGTGGAATCACATGCAGTTTCTGGTCCTAAGAGCAAGAGTTGTTTTCTCGTAAGGGAAGTCTATATTGCACTCCCATTGCCATAAACAGTGCAAATAGCCTTCCCGTCTTTTCCCAGCAAGTACAGCGTATTGGACTGAAGAGGAGCTGCTGTTCTTGTCAGTTTACTAAGCAGAGTTGAACTAGATATGGTCCGTGTGTGTAGGAAGCATAGTTCTTTTGTTCTGAACAAGCTCACTGTTTGGACACCATAGGAAACACAGTAGAGTAGAAGAGTGCTCTTTTCTCAAAAGCAGAGTGTTTTTCTTGGAAGTCGAGCTAGCGTTTGTTTCCCAGTCCTAAATGGAATTGAGTCACATGCAGTTTTTTGTGCTACGAGCAAGAGTTGTTTTCTGGTAAGACAAGTCACTATTGTGCTCCAATTGCCATACACAGTGCAAATAGCACTCGCGTCTGTTCCCCGCAAGTACAGTGTATTCGACTGAAGAGGAGCTGCTGTTCTTGTTTGTTTCCTAAGCAGAGTTGAACTTGATATGGCCCGTGTGTGTAGGAAGCACAGTTCTATTGTTCTGAGCAAGCTCACTCTTTGGACCCCATAGGAAACACAGTAGAGTAGTAGAGTGCTCTTTTCTCAAAAGCAGAGTGTGTTTCATGTAAGGAGAGCTAGCATTTGTTTCCCAGTCCTAAATGGAGTTGAATCACATGCAGTTTCTGGTCCTACGAGCAAGAGTTGTTTTCTGGTAAGGAAAGTCACTATTGTGCTCCCATTGCCATACACAGTGCAAATAGCACTCGCGTCTGTTCTCAGCAAGTACAGTGTATCGAACTGAAGAGGAGCTACTGTTCTTGTCAGTTTCCTAAGCAGAGTTGAACTAGATATGGCCCGTGTGTGTAGGAAGCACAGTTCTTTTGTTCTGAGCAAGCTCACTGTTCTGGCCCTACAGGAAACACAGTAGAGTATATGAGTGCTTTTTTCTCTAAAGCAGAGTGTGTTTCTTGTAAGGCCAGCTCGCGTTTGTTTCCCAGTCCTAAATGGAGTTGAGTCACAGACAGTTTTTGGTCCTAAAAGCAAGAGTTGTTTTCTGGTAAGAAGAGTCACTATTGCGCTCTAAATGCCATACACAGTGCAAATAGCACTCGCGTCTGTTCCCAGCAAGTACAGTGTATTGGACTGAATAGGAGCTACTGTTCTTGTCAGTTTCCTAAGCAGAGTTGAACTAGATATGGTGCATGTGTGTAGGAAGCACAGTTCTTTTGTTCTGACCAAGATCACTGTTTGGACCCCATAGGAAACACAGTAGAGTAGAAGAGTGCTCTTTTCTCAAAAGCAGAGTGTGTTTCTTGTAAGGCGAGCTAGCGTTTGTTTCCCAGTCCTAAATGGAGTGGAATCACATGCAGTTTGTGGTCCTACGAGCAAGAGTTGTTTTATGATAAGAATAGTCACTATGGTGCTGCCATTGCCATATACAGGACAAATAGCACTGGCGTCTATTCCCAGCAAGTACAGTGTATTGGACTGAAGAGGATCTACTGCTCTGGTCAGGTTCCTAAGCAGAATTGAACTAGATATGGCCGTGTGTGTAGGAAGCACAGTTCTTTTGTTCTGAGCAAGCTCACTGTTCGGACCCCATAGGAAACACAGTAGAGTAGAAGAGAGCTCTTTTCTCAAAAGCAGAGTGTGTTTCTTGTAAGGCGAGATAGCATTTGTTTCCCAGTCCTAAATGGAGTTGAATCACATGCAGTTTCTGGTCCTACGAACAAGAGTTGTTTTCTGTTAAGGAAAGTCACTATTGTGCTCCCATTGCCATACACAGGGCAAATAGCACTCGCGTCTTTTCCCAGCAAGTACAGTGTATTGGACTGAAGAGGATCTACTGTTCTTGTCAGGTTCCTAAGCAGAATTGAACTAGATATGGCCGTGAGTGTAGGAAACACAGTTCTTTTGTTCTGAGCAAGCTCACTGTTTGGACCCCATAGGAAACACAGTAGAGTAGAAGAGTGCTCTTTTCTCAAAAGCAGAGTGTGTTTCTTGAAAGTCGAGCTAGCGTTTGTTTTCCAGTCCTAAATGGAGTTGAATCACATGCAGTTTCTGGTCCTAAGAGCAAGAGTTGATTTCTGGTAAGGAAAGTCACTATTGCGCTCCTCTTGCCATACATAGTGCAAATAGCACTCGCGTCTGTTCCCAGCAAGTACAGTGTATCGGACTGAAGAGGATCTACTGTTCTTGTCAGTTTCCTAAGCAGAGTGGAACTAGATATGGCCCGTGTGTAAGAGCACAGTTCTTATGTCCTGAGCAAGCTCATTGTTCTGGCCCTACAGGAAACACTGTAGAGTAGAAGAGTGCTCTTTTCTCAAAAGCAGAGTGGGTTTTTGTAAGGCGAGCTAGCGTTTGTTTCCTAGTCCTAAATGGAGTTGAATCACATGCAGTTTATGGTCCTACGAATAAGAGTTGTTTTCTGGTAAGGAAAGTCACTATTGCGCTCCCATTGCCATACACAAGACAAATAGCACTCGCGTCTTTTCCCAGCAAGTACAGTGTATTGGACTGAATAGGAGCTACTGTTCTTGTCAGTTTACTAAGCAGAGTTGAACTAGATATGGCTCGTGTGTGGGAAGCACAGTTCTTTTGTTCTGAGCAAGCTCACTGTTCTGGCCCTGTAGGAAACACAGTAGAGTAGAAGAGTGCTCTTTTCTCTAAAGCAGTGTGTTTCTTGTAAGGCGAGCTAGCGTTTGTTTCCCAGTCCTAAATGGAGTTGAATCACATGCAGTTTCTGGTCCTACGAGCAAGAGTTGTTTTCTGGTAAGGAAAGTCACTATTGCGCTCCCATTGCCATACACAGTGCAAATAGCACATGCGTCTGTTCCCAGCAAGTACAGTGTATTGGACTGAAGAGGACCTACTGTTCTTCTCAGTTTCCTAAGCAGAGTTGAACTAGATATGGCCCGTGTGTGTAGGAAACACAGTTCTTATGTTCTGAGCAAGCTCACTGTTCTGGCCCTATAGGAAACACAGTAGAGTAGAAGAGTGTTCTTTTCTCTAAAGCAGAGTGTGTTTCTTGTAAGGAGAGCTAGCGTTTGTTTCCCAGTCCTAAATGGAGTTGAATCACATGCAGTTTCTGGTCCTAGGAGCAAGACTTTTTTTATAGTAAGATTAGTCACTATTGCGCTGCCATTGCCATACACAGGACAAATAGCACTGGTGTCTGTTCCCAGCAAGTACAGTGTATTGGACTGAAGAGGATCTACTGTCCTTGTCAGGTTCCTAAGCAGAATTGAACTAAATATGGCCGTGTGTGTAGGAAGCACAGTTCTTTTGTTCTGAGCTAGCTTACTGTTTTGGCCCTATAGGAAACACAGTAGAGAACAGTGCTCTTTTCTCAAAAGCAGAGTGTGTTTCTTGTAAGGCAAGCTAGCATTTGTTTCCCAGTCCTAAATGGAGTTGAATCACATGCAGTTTCTGGTCCTACGAGCAAGAGTTGTTTTCTGGTAAGGAAAGTCACTATTGCTCTCGCTTTGCCATACACAGTGCAAATAGCACTCGCGTCTGTTCCCAGAAAGTACAGTGTATCGGACTGAAGAGGAGCTACTGTTCTTGTCAGTTTCCTAAGCAGAGTTGAACTAGATATGGCCCGTGTGTTTAGGAAGCAGAGTTATTATGTTCTGAGCAAGCTCACTGTTTGGACCTCATAGAAAACACAGTAGAGTAGAAGAGTGCTCTTTTCTCTAAAGCAGTGTGTTTGTTGTAAGTCGAGCTAGCATTTCTTTCCCAGTCCTAAATGGAGTTGAATCACATGCAGTTTCTGGTCCTAGGAGCAAGAGTTGTTTTCTGGTAAGGAAAGTCACTATTGCGATCCCATTGCCATACACAGTGCAAATAGCCCTCCCATCTGTTCCCAGCAAGTACAGTGTATTGGACTGAAGCGGAGCTACTGTTCTTGTCAGTTTCCTAAGAAGAGTTGAACTAGATATGGCCCGTGTGGGTAGGAAGCACAGTTCTTTTTTTCTGAGCAAGCTCACTGTTCTGGCCCTATAGGAAACACAGTAGAGTAGAATAGTGCTCTTTTCTCAAAAGCAGAGTGTGTTTCTTGTAAAGTGAGCTAGAGTTTGTTTTCCAGTCCTAAATGGAGTTGAGTCACATGCAGTTTTTTGTCCTATGAGCAAGAGTTGTTTTCTGGTAAGACGAGTCACTATTGTGCTCCAATTGCCATACACAGTGCAAATAGCACTGGCGTCTGTTCCCAGCAAGTACAGTGTATTGGACTGAAGAGGATCTACTGTTCTTGTCAGTTTCCTAAGCAGAGTTGAACTAGATATGGCCCGTGTGTGGGAAGCACAGTTCTTTTGTTCTGAGCAAGCTCACTGTTCTGGCCCTGAGGGAAACACAGTAGAGTAGAAGAGTGCTCTCTTTCTAAAGCAGAGTGTGTATCTTGTAAGGAGAGCTAGCGTTTGTTTCCCAGTCCTAAATGGACTTGAATCACATGCAGTTTCTGGTCCTAGGAGCAAGAGTTTTTTTATGGTATGAAAAGTCACTATTGCGCTGCCATTGCCATACTCAGAACAAATAGCACTGGCGTCTGTTCCCAGCAAGTACAGTGTATTGGACTGAAGAGGATCTACTGTTCTTGTCAGATTTATAAGCAGAATTGAACTAAATATGGCCATGTGTGTAGGAAGCACAGTTCTTTTGTTCTGAGCAATCTCACTGTTTTGGCACTATAGGAAACACAGTAGTGTAGAAGAGTGCTCTTTTCTCAAAAGCAGATTGTGTTTCTTGTAAGGCGAGCTAGCGTTTGTTTCCCAGTCCTAAATGGAGTTGAATCACATGCAGTTTCTGGTCCTACAAGCAAGAGTTGTTTTCTGGTAAGGAAAGTCTCTATTGCGCTCCCATTGCCATACACAGTGCAAATAGCACATGCGTCTGTTCCCAGCAAGTACAGTGTATTGGACTGAAGAGGACCTACTGTTCTTCTCAGTTTCCTAAGCAGAGTTGAACTAGATAGGGCCCGTGTGTGTAGGAAGCACAGTTCTTATGTTCTGAGCAAGCTCACTGTTCTGGCCCTATAGGAAACACAGTAGAGTAGAAGAGTGCTCTTTTCTCTAAAGCAGAGTATGATTCTTTTAAGGCGAGCTCGCGGTTGTTTCCCATTTATAAATGGAGTTGAGTCACATGCAGTTTTTGTCCTATGAGCAAGAGTTGTTTTCTGGTAAGAAGAGTCACTATTGTGCGCCAAATGCCATACATAGTGCAAATAGCACTCTGGTCTGTTCCCAGCAAGTACAGTGTATTGGACTGAAGAGGAGCTGCTGTTCTTGTCAGTTTACTAAGCAGAGTTGAACTAGATATGGTCCGTGTGTGTAGGAAGCATAGTTCTTTTGTTCTGAACAAGCTCACTGTTTGGACCCCATAGGAAACACAGTAGAGTAGAAGAGTGCTCTTTTCACAAAAGCAGAGTGTTTTTCTTGGAAGTCGAGCTAGCGTTTGTTTCCCAGTCCTAAATGGAATTGAGTCACATGCAGTTTTTTGTGCTACGAGCAAGAGTTGTTTTCTGGTAAGACAAGTCACTATTGTGCTCCAATTGCCATACACAGTGCAAATAGCACTCGCGTCTGTTCCCCGCAAGTACAGTGTATTCGACTGAAGAGGAGCTGCTGTTCTTGTTTGTTTCCTAAGCAGAGTTGAACTTGATATGGCCCGTGTGTGTAGGAAGCACAGTTCTTTTGTTCTGAGCAAGCTCACTCTTTGGACCCCATAGGAAACACAGTAGAGTAGTAGAGTGCTCTTTTCTCAAAAGCAGAGTGTGTTTCATGTAAGGAGAGCTAGCATTTGTTTCCCAGTCCTAAATGGAGTTGAATCACATGCAGTTTCTGGTCCTACAAGCAAGAGTTGTTTTCTGGTAAGGAAAGTCACTATTGTGCTCCCATTGCCATACACAGTGCAAATAGCACTCGCGTCTGTTCTCAGCAAGTACAGTGTATCGAACTGAAGAGGAGCTACTGTTCTTGTCAGTTTCCTAAGCAGAGTTGAACTAGATATGGCCCGTGTGTGTAGGAAGCACAGTTCTTTTGTTCTGAGCAAGCTCACTGTTCTGGCCCTACAGGAAACACAGTAGAGTATATGAGTGCTTTTTTCTCTAAAGCAGAGTGTGTTTCTTGTAAGGCCAGCTCGCGTTTGTTTCCCAGTCCTAAATGGAGTTGAGTCACAGACAGTTTTTGGTCCTAAAAGCAAGAGTTGTTTTCTGGTAAGAAGAGTCACTATTGCGCTCTAAATGCCATACACAGTGCAAATAGCACTCGCGTCTGTTCCCAGCAAGTACAGTGTATTGGACTGAATAGGAGCTACTGTTCTTGTCAGTTTCCTAAGCAGAGTTGAACTAGATATGGTCCATGTGTGTAGGAAGCACAGTTCTTTTGTTCTGACCAAGATCACTGTTTGGACCCCATAGGAAACACAGTAGAGTAGAAGAGTGCTCTTTTCTCAAAAGCAGAGTGTGTTTCTTGTAAGGCGAGCTAGCGTTTGTTTCCCAGTCCTAAATGGAGTGGAATCACATGCAGTTTGTGGTCCTACGAGCAAGAGTTGTTTTATGATAAGAATAGTCACTATGGTGCTGCCATTGCCATATACAGGACAAATAGCACTGGCGTCTATTCCCAGCAAGTACAGTGTATTGGACTGAAGAGGATCTACTGCTCTGGTCAGGTTCCTAAGCAGAATTGAACTAGATATGGCCGTGTGTGTAGGAAGCACAGTTCTTTTGTTCTGAGCAAGCTCACTGTTCGGACCCCATAGGAAACACAGTAGAGTAGAAGAGTGCTCTTTTCTCAAAAGCAGAGTGTGTTTCTTGTAAGGCGAGATAGCATTTGTTTCCCAGTCCTAAATGGAGTTGAATCACATGCAGTTTCTGGTCCTACGAACAAGAGTTGTTTTCTGTTAAGGAAAGTCACTATTGTGCTCCCATTGCCATACACAGGGCAAATAGCACTCGCGTCTTTCCCAGCAAGTACAGTGTATTGGACTGAAGAGGATCTACTGTTCTTGTCAGGTTCCTAAGCAGAATTGAACTAGATATGGCCGTGAGTGTAGGAAACACAGTTCTTTTGTTCTGAGCAAGCTCACTGTTTGGACCCCATAGGAAACACAGTAGAGTAGAAGAGTGCTCTTTTCTCAAAAGCAGAGTGTGTTTCTTGAAAGTCGAGCTAGCGTTTGTTTTCCAGTCCTAAATGGAGTTGAATCACATGCAGTTTCTGGTCCTAAGAGCAAGAGTTGATTTCTGGTAAGGAAAGTCACTATTGCACTCCTCTTGCCATACATAGTGCAAATAGCTCTCGCGTCTGTTCCCAGCAAGTACAGTGTATCGGACTGAAGAGGATCTACTGTTCTTGTCAGTTTCCTAAGCAGAGTGGAACTAGATATGGCCCGTGTGTAAGAGCACAGTTCTTATGTCCTGAGCAAGCTCATTGTTCTGGCCCTACAGGAAACACTGTAGAGTAGAAGAGTGCTCTTTTCTCAAAAGCAGAGTGGGTTTTTGTAAGGCGAGCTAGCGTTTGTTTCCTAGTCCTAAATGGAGTTGAATCACATGCAGTTTATGGTCCTACGAATAAGAGTTGTTTTCTGGTAAGGAAAGTCACTATTGCGCTCCCATTGCCATACACAAGACAAATAGCACTCGCGTCTTTTCCCAGCAAGTACAGTGTATTGGACTGAATAGGAGCTACTGTTCTTGTCAGTTTACTAAGCAGAGTTGAACTAGATATGGCTCGTGTGTGGGAAGCACAGTTCTTTTGTTCTGAGCAAGCTCACTGTTCTGGCCCTGTAGGAAACACAGTAGAGTAGAAGAGTGCTCTTTTCTCTAAAGCAGTGTGTTTCTTGTAAGGCGAGCTAGCGTTTGTTTCCCAGTCCTAAATGGAGTTGAATCACATGCAGTTTCTGGTCCTACGAGCAAGAGTTGTTTTCTGGTAAGGAAAGTCACTATTGCGCTCCCATTGCCATACACAGTGCAAATAGCACATGCGTCTGTTCCCAGCAAGTACAGTGTATTGGACTGAAGAGGACCTACTGTTCTTCTCAGTTTCCTAAGCAGAGTTGAACTAGATATGGCCCGTGTGTGTAGGAAACACAGTTCTTATGTTCTGAGCAAGCTCACTGTTCTGGCCCTATAGGAAACACAGTAGAGTAGAAGAGTGTTCTTTTCTCTAAAGCAGAGTGTGTTTCTTGTAAGGAGAGCTAGCGTTTGTTTCCCAGTCCTAAATGGAGTTGAATCACATGCAGTTTCTGGTCCTAGGAGCAAGAGTTTTTTTATAGTAAGAATAGTCACTATTGTGCTGCCATTGCCATACACAGGACAAATAGCACTGGTGTCTGTTCCCAGCAAGTACAGTGTATTGGACTGAAGAGGATCTACTGTCCTTGTCAGGTTCCTAAGCAGAATTGAACTAAATATGGCCGTGTGTGTAGGAAGCACAGTTCTTTTGTTCTGAGCTAGCTTACTGTTTTGGCCCTATAGGAAACACAGTAGAGAACAGTGCTCTTTTCTCAAAAGCAGAGTGTGTTTCTTGTAAGGCAAGCTAGCATTTGTTTCCCAGTCCTAAATGGAGTTGAATCACATGCAGTTTCTGGTCCTACGAGCAAGAGTTGTTTTCTGGTAAGGAAAGTCACTATTGCTCTCGCTTTGCCATACACAGTGCAAATAGCACTCGCGTCTGTTCCCAGAAAGTACAGTGTATCGGACTGAAGAGGAGCTACTGTTCTTGTCAGTTTCCTAAGCAGAGTTGAACTAGATATGGCCCGTGTGTTTAGGAAGCAGAGTTATTATGTTCTGAGCAAGCTCACTGTTTGGACCTCATAGAAAACACAGTAGAGTAGAAGAGTGCTCTTTTCTCTAAAGCAGTGTGTTTGTTGTAAGTCGAGCTAGCATTTCTTTCCCAGTCCTAAATGGAGTTGAATCACATGCAGTTTCTGGTCCTAGGAGCAAGAGTTGTTTTCTGGTAAGGAAAGTCACTATTGCGCTCCCATTGCCATACACAGTGCAAATAGCCTTCCCATCTGTTCCCAGCATGTACAGTGTATTGGACTGAAGAGGAGCTACTGTTCTTGTCAGTTTCCTAAGCAGAGTTGAACTAGATATGGCCCGTGTGGGTAGGAAGCACAGTTCTTTTTTTCTGAGCAAGCTCACTGTTCTGGCCCTATAGGAAACACAGTAGAGTAGAATAGTGCTCTTTTCTCAAAAGCAGAGTGTGTTTCTTGTAAAGTGAGCTAGAGTTTGTTTTCCAGTCCTAAATGGAGTTGAGTCACATGCAGTTTTTTGTCCTATGAGCAAGAGTTGTTTTCTGGTAAGACGAGTCACTATTGTGCTCCAATTGCCATACACAGTGCAAATAGCACTGGCGTCTGTTCCCAGCAAGTACAGTGTATTGGACTGAAGAGGATCTACTGTTCTTGTCAGTTTCCTAAGCAGAGTTGAACTAGATATGGCCCGTGTGTGGGAAGCACAGTTCTTTTGTTCTGAGCAAGCTCACTGTTCTGGCCCTGAGGGAAACACAGTAGAGTAGAAGAGTGCTCTCTTTCTAAAGCAGAGTGTGTATCTTGTAAGGAGAGCTAGCGTTTGTTTCCCAGTCCTAAATGGACTTGAATCACATGCAGTTTCTGGTCCTAGGAGCAAGAGTTTTTTTATGGTATGAAAAGTCACTATTGCGCTGCCATTGCCATACTCAGAACAAATAGCACTGGCGTCTGTTCCCAGCAAGTACAGTGTCTTGGACTGAAGAGGATCTACTGTTCTTGTCAGATTTATAAGCAGAATTGAACTAAATATGGCCATGTGTGTAGGAAGCACAGTTCTTTTGTTCTGAGCAATCTCACTGTTTTGGCACTATAGGAAACACAGTAGTGTAGAAGAGTGCTCTTTTCTCAAAAGCAGATTGTGTTTCTTGTAAGGCGAGCTAGCGTTTGTTTCCCAGTCCTAAATGGAGTTGAATCACATGCAGTTTCTGGTCCTACAAGCAAGAGTTGTTTTCTGGTAAGGAAAGTCTCTATTGCGCTCCCATTGCCATACACAGTGCAAATAGCACATGCGTCTGTTCCCAGCAAGTACAGTGTATTGGACTGAAGAGGACCTACTGTTCTTCTCAGTTTCCTAAGCAGAGTTGAGCTAGATAGGGCCCGTGTGTGTAGGAAGCACAGTTCTTATGTTCTGAGCAAGCTCACTGTTCTGGCCCTATAGGAAACACAGTAGAGTAGAAGAGTGCTCTTTTCTCTAAAGCAGAGTATGATTCTTTTAAGGCGAGCTCGCGGTTGTTTCCCAGTTATAAATGGAGTTGAGTCACATGCAGTTTTTGTCCTATGAGCAAGAGTTGTTTTCTGGTAAGAAGAGTCACTATTGTGCGCCAAATGCCATACATAGTGCAAATAGCACTCTGGTCTGTTCCCAGCAAGTACAGTGTATTGGACTGAATAGGAGCTACTGTTCTTGTAAGTTTCATAAGCAGAGTTGAACTAGATATGGTCCATGTGTGTAGGAAGCACAGTTCTTTTGTTCTGAGCAAGCTCACTGTTTGGACTCCATAGGAAACACAGTAGAGTAGAAGAGTGCTCTTTTCTCAAAAGCACTGTGTGTTTCTTGTAAGGCGAGCTAGCATTTGTTTCCCAGTCCTAAATGGCATTGAATCACATGCAGTTTGTGGTCCTACGAGCAAGAGTTGTTTTCTGGTAAGGAAAGACACTATTGCGCTCTCATTGCCATACACAGTTTAAATAGCACTCGTGTCTGTTCCCAGCAAGTACAGTGTATTAGACTGAAGAGGAGCTACTGTTCTTGTCAGTTTCCTAAGCAGAGTTGAACTACATATGGTCCATGTGTGTAGGAAGCACAGTTCTTTTGTTCTGATCAAGCTCACTGTATGGACCCCATAGGAAACACAGTAGAGTAGAAAAGTGCTCTTTTCTAAAGCAGTGTGTTTCTTGTAAGGCGAGCTAGCGTTTGTTTCCCAGTCCTAAATGGAGATGAATCACATGCAGTTTCTGGTCCTACGAGCAAGAGTTGTTTTCTGGTAGGAAAGTCACTATTGTACTCCCAATGCCATACACAATGCAAATAGCACATGTGTCTGTTCCCAGCAAGTACAGTGTATTGGACTGAATAGGAGCTACTGTTCTTGTCAGTTCTTAAGCAGAGTTGAACTAGATATGGTCCATGTGTGTAGGAAGCACAGTTCTTTTGTTCTGACAAAGCTCATTGTTTAGACCCTATAGGAAACACAGTAGAGTAGAAGAGTGCTCTTTTCTCAAAAGCAGAGTGAGTTTCTTGTAAGGCGAGCTAGCGTTTGTATCCAGTCCTAAATGGAGTTGAATCACATGCAGTTTGTGGTCCTACGACCAAGAGTTGTTTTATGGTAAGAATAGTCACTATTGCGCTGCCATTGCCATACACAGGACAAATAGCACTGGCGTCTGTTCCCAGCAAGTACAGTGTATTGGACTAAAGAGGATCTACTGCTCTGGTCAGGTTCCTAAGCAGAATTGAACTAGATATGGCCGTGTGTGTAGGAAGCACAGTTCTTTTGTTCTGAGCAAGCTCACTTTTCTGGCCCTATAGGAAACACAGTAGAGTAGAAGAGTGCTCTTTTCTCAAAAGCAGAGTGTGTTTCTTGTAAGGCGAGCTCGCGTTTGTTTCCCAGTCCTAAATGAAGTTGAGTCACATGCAGTTTTTGGTCCTACGAGCAAGAGTTGTTTTCTGGTAAGAAGAGTTACTATTGTGCTCCAAATGCCATACACAGTGCAAATAGCACTCGGGTCTGTTCCCAGCAAGTACAGTCTATTGGACTGAATAGGAGCTACTGTTCTTCTCAGTTTCATAAGCAGATTTGAACTAGATATGATCCATGTGTGTAGGAAGCACAGTTCTTTTGTTCTGAGCAAGCTCACTGTTCCGACCCCATAGGAAACACAGTAGAGTAGAAGAGTGCTCTTTTCTCTAAAGCAGTGTGTTTATTGTAAGTCGAGCTAGCGTTTGTTTCCCAGTCCTAAATGGAGTTGAATCACATGCAGTTTCTGGTCCTACGAGCAAGAGTTTTTTTATGGTAAGAATAGTCACTATTGCGCTGCCATTGCCATACACAGGACAAATAGCACTGGTGTCTGTTCCCAGCAAGTACAGTGTATCGAACTGAAGAGGAGCTACTGTTCTTGTCAGTTTCCTAAGCAGAGTTGAACTAGATATGGCCCGTGTGTTTAGGAAGCACAGTCATTATGTTCTGAGCAAGCTCACTGTTCTGGCCCTATAGGAAACACAGTAGAGTAGAAGAGTGCTCTTTTCTCTAAAGCATAGTGTGTTTCTTATAAGGCGAGCTCACGTTTGTTTCCCAGTTCTAAATGGAGTTGAGTTACATGCAGTTTTTGGTCCTACGAGCAAGAGTTGTTTTCTGGTAAGAAGAGTCACTATTGTGCTCCAAATGCCATACACAGTGCAAATAGCACTGGCACCTGTTCCCAGCAAATACAGTGTATTGGACTGAAGAGGAGCTACTGTTCTTCTCAGTTTCCTAAGCAGAGTTGAACTAGATATGGCCCGTGTGTCTAGGAAGCACAGTTCATTTGTTCTGAGCAAGCTCACTGTTCTGGCCCTATAGGAAACACAGT